>NC_066552.1:14867822-14908542 GCF_024679095.1 Eriocheir sinensis
CTCTCACACACACACACACACACACACACACACACAGGAAGATAGATAGATAGATGGATAGATGATTGACCTCAAAACAAAATATAGCACACACGAAAAAATTATATATAGTTAATTGATCTAAAAAAACACAAAACATAAGACACACACACACACGCACACATACATCCCCCTCCCCTTCCTCCCCCCACACGTCATTGATAAGGAGGCACGCAATACTCCCGTATCCCGCCTCACACTTCTCTGGGCTAATACACTGCTTCACCTGACGTGGCTCACCCCGTCACGAGAGGCCCGCAGACAGCACGCCAGCCTGCCAGCACCGACCCACCCCATCTGACCCCATCACACCAGTTTTGTATTATAGTCTGTTCGGAGCATGAAGTCGGTTCAGGGTGGAGCTGGTATCGTCGTTTACCTCTACCCATGCTGCCAAATCAGCCTTCGTACATGCGTCTCTCTCTTGTTTCCCATCCATGTGCTATTTGAAAGCGATATTTTATATATTCTGTATATAGTAAAGGAAGCTACATAGTACAATGAGTGTCGATGTTTAGGATTATAACAAGGATTTGTATAAATTCTATGACATGTGGCAGCGATTTTTTCCCATGTTGCCACGTTGTGGTGTTGGTAGTGGTGGTGGTGGTGGTGGTCGGTGTGTCCCCCTAGGTCCCTCCCCCGGGTCGAGAGGGAGAGAGAGAGAGAGATAAACAGTTGGGTTGTGGGTGGGTAGGCTGGGAGAGAGTGCTAATCTGATAATTGGCGGTTGAACTGGCAGGGCTGCACTCATGGGAATTCTGGAATCTGCCACCCCTTGAACCGACTTCATGCTCCGAACAGACTATAGTCCCTCATCTACTGTTCTTTCCCGTCTTTGTATGAGTTCCTGTTCTTCCCTGTCTTTGTATGAGTTCCTGTTCTTCCCTGTCTTTGTATGAGTTACTGTTCTTCCCTGTCTTTGCTTTAGTTCATGTTCTTAGTAACCTCTTTCCCTCCCTGCAGACAACACGTCAGTCAGCACCCAGCTAGCGCCGACCATTCACCTCGCCCCGACTTGATTCGCCTCATCCCACTCCATATACTTACCTGCCTTTACCTCCCCGACCTCTTGCGCCCTTGTCCCGTTAGTCTAGAGGAAGAATTATGGTGACCTCCTGCCGCTCTGTCATAAGAACATAAGAACATAAGAACGTAAGGAGTCTGCAAGAGGCCGGTTGGCCTATACAAGGCAGCTCCTGTACACTCAACCCCATCTTACCTCACCATCCATGGCTTTATCTAACCTCTTTTTGAATGTATCTATGGTATTGGCACCCACAACATGGCTCCTAAGCCTGTTCCATTCGTCCACCACTCTATTGGTGAACCAATTCTTGCCTATGTCTTTGTTGAATCTAAATTTGTCTAACTTAAAACCATTGCCACGCGTCCTACTTGGCTCTTTCACTCTCAAAATTTTATTGACATCCCCTTTATTGAATCCCTTCATCCATTTATGAACTTCGATCAAGTCTCCTCGCAACCTTCGCCTTTCTAGAGAGTGTAGATTTAACTGCTTCAGCCTGTCTTCATAAGGCAAGTTTCTCACCCCCTGAATCATCTTTGTCATCCTCCTTTGTACAGATTCTATCATCTTGATATCCATTCTATAGTAGGGGGACCAGAACTGAACTGCATAATCGAGATGAGGTCTAACTAGTGCTAAGTAAAGTTTGAGGATGACTTCAGCGCTCCTATTGCTCACGCTCCTTGAGATGAAACCTATTACTCTGTTTGCCCGATTTTTAGCCTGAATGCATTGAGCCCTAGGACGGAGGTCAGCGCTCACTAGAACTCCTAAGTCTCTCTCACGCCCAGACCTGCTTAGAGAAGTGTCATTTAAGGAGTAATTGTGTAAGGGGTTATTCCTACCTACACTCAAAATGCTACACTTCCCGACATTGAATTCCATCTGCCACTTCCTCGCCCAATCATATAGTCTGTCAAGCTCATCCTGGAGAACGGTAGCGTCGCTGTCTGATTGGATTACTCTACCGATCTTGGTATCACCTGCGAACTTACTGACATCGCTACTAATTCCTGTGTTCAAGTCATTGATGTAAATAATAAAAAGCAGAGGACCCAGCACCGACCCCTGTGGGACTCCACTCGTAACACTGCCCCATTCAGATTTCCTACCATTGATTTGCACTCTCTGCTTCCTACCACTAAGCCACGCCCTGATCCAGTTCAAAACTTTCCCATCTACGTCGTGAACCTGTAATTTTAGTAATAGCCGGTGATGAGGGACTTTGTCGAACGCTTTACTGAAATCTAGATATAATATGTCATAGTTTTCATCTCTGCCAACCGCCTCGATTACTTTAGTGTAGAAGGACAACAGGTTAGTAAGGCAAGACCTACCCTTTGTGAACCCATGTTGTGAATCATGAATTAAATTATGCTTTTCTAGATGGTCCCGAATGCTCCGGGCTATAATTGACTCTAACATCTTCCCTACAACTGATGTTAAGCTAATTGGGCGATAGTTTGAGGTGGCTGACTTGTCTCCCTTTTTGAAAATCGGCGTCACATTAGCTACTTTCCATTGATTGGGCACATACCCAGAACTTACCGACATCTTAAAGATATCGGCAAGAGGGCCACTAAGGACTTCCTTGCACTCTTTCAGAACCCTTGGGAATACTTCGTCTGGGCCCGGCGATTTGTTTTTCTTCAACCTACCAATCTCATCCTGGACTACTTGCCTAGTGATGATCACATCCTTCAACTTGTCGTTCTCGTCACCCTCATATATCTGAACTCTCTCCGGAATGGTTGTTAGATTTTCCTGCGTGAAAACTGAGAGGAAATAGTCATTCATCATTTGGCTCATATCTTCTCCATTCTCAACGAGGTCGCCCGTGTTTGTTTTTAACGGTCCAGTTCTGTCCCTTGTTTTCGTCCTGTACAATTTGAAGAAGCCCTTGGGATCGCTCTTGGTGTCGTTGGCTACCCTAATCTCATAATTTCTTTTTGCTAGGCGGGTGTTCTTCTTCACCGACCTGGCTAGCTCAACATACCTACCCCTAAGGTGGATCTCTCCGTTCTTTATTTTCCTATAAATTCCTCTCTTCAAGCCTATTTCATGCTTGAGTCTGCGGGTCATCCATTTGGGGTCGTTATTTTCCTTCCTACGTGCTTGGTAAGGGATATGCTGTGTCTGACCCTCTGCAATTTCTCTAACTAAATTATTGTAGGTCATTTCTACTTGGTTCCCCTGTCTTTCCAGTTCCAGCCCTGAGATCTGGCCCTCATCCAGCCCTAAGGTTTCCCAATTTACCTCCTCAAGGTGTCTTCTGAGCCCCTCATAATCATCTCTTCTAAAGTCGGGCACCAACACAGGGTTGAGTTGATGGGTCACCGCCCAGTCTAATTTAAACCTAATTTCCTTGTGATCACTGCCACCTAATTCTCCCCCAACATCTAGCTCGCTGATCATATACTCGGTGTTAGTTAAGACCAAGTCCAGAATGTTGTTACCCCTGGTGGGCTCTGTTACTGACTGCTTGAGAAAATTATCTTGTATTACTTTCAGAAAATCCTCAGACTCTAGATCACCCACCACGCTTTCCCAATCTATATTCCTATAGTTAAAATCCCCCATTATGCAGACATTTTTGTTCCTGCTCGCCCTGTCTACCTCTTGTAGTAATATATCAGTGTCCTGCCTGCTGAGGTTGGGTGGCCTGTAAAGAACCCCTAGAATTAGTTTGTCTTTTCCTTTGTGGACGTCCACCCAAACTGATTCTGAGTCGCCATTTGTTTGAATATAGTTGATAGCGGAACATTTAAGTGTCTTTAACATAAAGTGCCACCCCCCCTCCCCTTCTTCCCTTTCTATCTTTGTGAAACATCTGGTAACCATCTATTTCATACTCAGACATGAAGTTTTTGTTGGCAGTATCCACCCATGTTTCCGTGATAGCTATAATGTCGAATTTCTCGACACATGCTTTCCCCCTCAGTAGATCTATCTTGTTCCTGAGACTCTTACTGTTGGTGTAATAAGCCGTTAGCCCATCCTTTCTTATATCCTTTCGATTTCTCCTGCGCCCCCTAGTCCTAGTCTGCGATGCATTGACAGGCCCTCCCCCCTCGCCTACTCTAAAAAATTCTGTAGGGTGCTAAGTGATCGCTCGAGGGAGTCCGCGAGAACCTCCACCCCCTGGAGTGACAGGTGCACGCCATCCTTGGCATACAAGGTGCCTTTATTGTAGAAGAGGTCCCAATTGTCAAGGAAAAGCCAACCATTTCGCTTACAGTGGGCCGCCAGCCTGCTGTTTACTGCTAAGGCTCTGGAAAGCCATCTCTCTCCCACCTCCCTCCTCGGCAAAACCCCACAAACAGCTGGCACCCCCCCGAAGTCCCTCACTTTAGCAAACGATTCCCTGAAGCGCCGAAATATCTCTTCGCTACCCACCTTACTGATGTCATTACCACCGAAACTGCAGAAGACGATTGGCTGTGTCCCCTCCCCTCCTAAAATTTCCTCCATTCTGTCAGATATGTGCTGGATGCCTGCCCCGGGAAAGCACACTCGAAGCCTATTTTCCTTATCCCTTGAACAAAAGTACCTGTCAATGACCCTGACTTGACTTGACGATGGACAACAAGCGTAAAACTTCACACCGATCACTTTCACAGTCAAATAAGTATTTACGTGCTATATCCACCTCTTCCTTCTGGTCATTATCTACCAGGAAAGTGATCAAGTTTTCACATTTCTCCTCCAAATGTCTAAAAGTACTCACCACTTCACCGTGGATAGCCTCCAAAACATCAAACGGATCCCCCTTGCCATGACGCTCCATGAACAGGTTAAACTTGCGTGTGAATATATCTCTTGCTGTCCCTCGCTCCTTCTTCAGCGCAGCCTCAGTCTCCTTCATGGCTTGAAGTTGAAATGTAGGACGAATATAGGCCAAGCGTTGTCAAATCGTTTATTTCAACCTGTATGGGCAGCATGGCATGAGTCATTCACGAAATTTTACACACAGCCTCACGCAGTAACATTAGATGAATATTTCTGAGCCAACAATAACAATGTAAACAATTCTCATACACAATAAATGATAAGACATAACTCACTTCATTGGCCTACGGCCCAATCGCCCTAGTTCCGGTATATCAGACCGCTACCAGCTTGCTTCAGCAGTTTGGCGACGACCATCACCACCCAGGTATCACCACCTATTAAGACCCAAACACTGTACCCTGGGCAGTATTGCCACCAAACTAATCACAAATATAATTACATATCACAATATCCCAAACATTTCACAGTCAGTGACTCAACACCTGTAATTCCCAAGCTCCAAAGATAGAATAGATAAATAACATACTTAATTGGCCGTCAGGCAGTACCAAGTGCCCGGCATTCAAATCACCGTCAGTGCACTGACCACCACCACCACCTCCCTACCGAACCGGCGCACACCTTTATCACACAAAGTCCTACGCCACCCGTCAATACACAAACACCTGTGCGTCTGGCTGTGTGTCTGTGTCAGCGAGTGTTTATAGTGGCGCCATCTTGCATTGGCTCATGCTGCCCTCCCGGAGCTCATATTTAATCCTAGAATCTAGAGTCCGGCTTGATAGGTGGTCTTCTGGACAGCATGTGGGTAGTTTTAAGCCACTCGGCGGCGGCTGAAAAATCTCAGCTTGGTGGCACCGGGCGGGGATTGAACTCGCGTCCTCCTGAACGCGGGGCCGTCTTGCTATCCGTTCAGCCACCGCCTACCCTATTTATTTTTCACGTTCTGCCTATGGCTGGGGTAGACTTACTTGGTAGGGCCTGGTGGTTCGGGGCCAGCCCGTTATGGCTCAGGCAAGTGTTTATAGTGGCGCCATCTTTCTTGCCTCATTCTGCTCCCCGGCGCTCATCTCTGATCCTCTTACTGAGAGAGATTCTAGAGTTCGGGTTGGCAGGTGGTCTTCAGGACAGCATGTGGGCAGTCCTCGGCCACACGGCGGTGACTGAGAGTTCCCAGCTGTGGCGGCGGGCGGGACGCGAACCCACGTCCTCCTGGACACCGTGCCCGCACGCTGACCACTCAGCCACCGCCGCTCCATAAATAATTTAAATTATATTATAGATTTATTATTATAGAAATTATTTAGATAATTTTCTTTATTCTCTATTAATTGTTGTCTCCTCTTTTGCAGGTAAGAAAGATGGAGATGAACGCGGAAGATATGGAAGAAGTGGTAGGTATGGTAAAGGTTGAATCTCTCTCTCTCTCTCTCTCTCTCTCTCTCTCTCTCTCTCTCTCTCTCTCTCTCTCTCTCTCTCTCTCTCTCTCTCTCTCTCTCTCTCTCTCTCTCTCTCTCTCTCTCACACACACACACACACACACACACACACACACACACACACACACACACACACACACACACACACTCACACACACACAAGCTCGCTCGCGCACGTCATCACCAGGATATTTTCGCCGCCTCCAGGAACTGTCATCGGCTCTGCATTCATGTCTTCTCCTCGGCCACTTTTCTTCCTTTTCTTTGTGTTCGTTCCTTTTCTCTTTTTTGCATTATTTCCTTTTCTTCCCTGTTGTTGTAATGGTTTCTTTTCTTCCTTCTTGCATTGGTTCTTTTTCTCCTTTTCTTGTTCGTGCATTTGTCCTTTTTCTCCTTTTCCTGTTGCTGCAGATTCCGTCTTTTTTCTCCTCTTCTTGCATCATCATTTATCGTCCTTTTCTTGTGGCTGTATTTGTTCCTTTCCTCCTTTCCTCTCCTTCCCTTTCTTTGCTCTCCTTGTCTTCTTGTTCCATTAGTGTTCATGTTCAGCTTGTCGGTAACTTCATCAGCCATAATAAACACAGCGTACAAAAACAACAATGGATGACAACCTCCGGGCATTACACTTGTTGCGTAAGTTCTGGTTTTCCTTTCCCTTGTCTTATTTCCCGTTCTTCTTGGTCTTCTTTCTTTACTGCATTTACTCGTCTCTGTATTAGCCTCCTTTCCTGTCTTGTCTTTGCTTTAGTTCCTGTTTTTTCATATTCTCTCAGTACCTTTTCTTCTGTCTCTTTACATCAGTTCCTGTAATTCCAAGATCGGTATTATAAGACCTTTTCGCTTCCCACATCAACTATTTCCAAAGGTTAAAGAGGGGATCAATCGGGTTCTAATGAGTGTTTCTTTAGGTTCACGGTACAGAAGAAGGGTCTGACTACCACCAGGATCATAAAACTACTCCTGGAAATGCCCAAAACTCCTACGAAAGCCTTGTCAGATATTTGTGCTTGTTCGACGAAATGTTTAGTAATGCGGCCCCGAGTCTCTCTCTCGCACGTGTTTGTTTACGGGGGAGGCGAGAAGACGCTTGGGAAGGTCATGTCACACTGGTCTGGCTTGTGTGTGTGTGTGTGTGTTTGAGGGAAAATATAACCACTACTGATGATAAATTTAAAAAGAAAAAAAATAGATAGTTGTTAGTTGCTACACCATTTCCAGTACTATACAGAGAGAGAGAGAAAGAGAGAGTTCGATGGGCATGGGAGTGAGGAAAAAAGGAAAATGGGAAAGGAGGAGGAGGAGGAGGAGGAGGAGGGGGGGTATGGGTAGGGGGAGGGAGGCCATGCCTGGCACAACAGAGTCAAGACACAAAAAACAGTTACCGTCACAGGAGGCAAAAAAAAGTGTGCATTTAAATGTGCCGCATAACCACACACACACACACACACACACACACACACACACACACGGTGTCTCTGGGTACAAGACAATGACCCGTAACAGGAAGAGGCGTTACTGGGTGGCTAGCTCCGTGTCATCGATCAATGACTTATTTATTGTATACGAGCTGACGAGGCTACGTGGCTTCCTCCTCCTACCTCAGACAGTAACAGTATATATATATATATATATATATATATATATATATATATATATATATATATATATATATATATATATATATATATATATATATATATATATATATATATATATATATATATACGTACCAGAAAATTGAAAAGGAGGCCAATAAATAAATAAATAAATATATATATATATATATATATATATATATATATATATATATATATATATATATATATATATATATATATATATATATATATATATATATATATATAATTTTTCTGCGTCGAGTATTATTGCAAGCGCAGGGATCCCATACAGCTTGAGGATTCGGATTAGATCGCTAGGGTATATTTATTATTATTTTTTTTTTATAGATACATGCATTGATACATACATATACATACATTGTACATTTTAGAAGTTTGTTGGTAGCATATAAGTACAACATAAATCTGGGAGATTTAAATAATCTTAAAAGTACTAATTTTATGTAACTTGAGCGAACATTACTTTTAAAATCTTGTTAATTTCTGTAATTTGGACTGCAAAAGTTTATCCTCGGAACAACACTACTTACTTTAGAACTACATGTTCTGATAAAATAGTAATATACTAGCAAGGAATTTTTTTTTATATTCATTTAACATGTATAATCTTCGTTTATACAGGCTGTTGCTGTAATACATATTTTTACAAGATACATGGAAACTGGGTCAGGTATTTTTTGAATATAAAATAAAAATTATCTAGATGAATTAGATTAGTTACTGTTAACAACAATACATTGAAACTGGTTTACCTCAAATTTAGGCGTCTGTTCTGACGTGCAAATTCATCAAGGACTACATGATCAAGATTTGTGTCACAACAGACAAAGTAGGGCCAGTCCATTTAAACGACTTTCACTCATTGCGTTCCTAAGTTATGTTTTAAGCAATTTAAGGGCGCTAAAGGATCGCTCATTGGTGGAAGTGGAAACAGGTAGGGTTGAAAAAATTGCAATAAGGTGGAAAATTTTGAATATGTGCCCAATTTTTTGGCACATGCCAATGTCTCAACAACTTGCTTTGACCTCTCATGAGATTCACGACGCTTCCAATAACTCTGCCCCCGTAGATATTCATCTTTAACGAGATCTGCATCTCCATCAAGAAATTTTTCATAAAATTCAACTTCAGTTCACAAAAATCATTATCAACTGAAAGAGAGGGAACAAGATTTTCCAACAAAAGACTCCTAATGTGTTTAGATGCAAACCTTTCCCTGAGTTGTGCTATAGCAGTGTCCGAAAATGGGAGAAAAATAGCTCTTCGATAGTACTCCTATGGAGTTGCTGTTGGGGGGTTAGCCTTAATTATGTTTCTGATGACCACTGATTGTTCAAGGCTTCTAGATGATATCTCCGTGCCTTTCCTCAGCTTGGGCAAAAAGTTGGTTGAACTTATTTCCATCACGATAGGAACTGAAATGCATCTATGCAGCTCTGTACACTTCCAAGAGCACCCATCAGTTCTTGTTGTGACCCCTGCAGCTTCTCTGGCAAGGGTTTAGTGACACTTAGAACTGAGGTGAGCACTTCCAAACTCATGAGAAAACCTGGGTCACTTATTGCTTTAGATTAGGCTTGGCTGCTGATTCTTCACCTAACGTGTTTTGCAGTAATTATTCTTAATCATTATTTCATTATTTACCTACTTGATTAACTGAATTCTCCGGGGCATCAGCCGAGTCAGTGGTGACTTTCTTACACCAGATAGAGTACGTACGAGAAGCGTTTTCTGGCGTTTTGTGACCAAGGAGGAAATATGTAAAGAATGGAAAGGGACAAATCCCAAGCCTGCGTGAATTCAAGAAATGACACACGCTATAGAAAAAAAAGTACTACATTAAAATAAAGTGAAGTCTATCAATCATAATTTTCAGAAATTTGGAATTTTTGGTCAGAAAATATTATACGGATAACATGAATAGGCTATGTGAGCCTACGTCGTCAATGAATGTTTCTCAAAATAGATCACCTGCTCTTATTCAATTCAGCAGCTCCAGTGGTCAGGTGCTGAACATACAATAGTTACTCAGCCACTCTACACTGTCCATGGTCAAGCACTAAACGGTCATTAAAGGTGGTAATATAGCGGCAAAGGTCGACCTTACAGGTCCCATACGCGTCTCGCGTCGCCTGCCACTCTCCCCGTCATAATACAGAATCACATTACATACCACTGTCACCAGACAAGTTCACTTGGTGCCTCTACAGTATAATTATATAGTCCTCCAATCACTTTGACTGCACCTTACACCTAAAATCAAGTAAATATGAGAGGCAAGAAGGAGAGAAGGCACACTTACGACTTTCGTGCTCTCTCTCTCTGCCAGAGCCATCCCAATCTCGTATTCCTCTTCTTCCTGTCTCCCGCTACAAACACCCCTCCGCCACTTTCAGTTGACAGCTTGACATCGCACTCTACACACAATTTTATGAACCCATCATTTAACACCTTACTTTTTTTTCACTCAGAGCACACCTTATATCCTACCAATAACTCAAAACAAAACCAAAAGGGGAAAAAACTCGGTCAGTCGGTGCCACTGAGCTCTCAACTCCACACACACACACACACACACACACACACACACACACACACACACACACACACACACACACACACATTCGTAATCGTAATACTAATATACATATTCCTGTTATTTTCCTGTAACATCTATTTATTCATTATTATTTTTCTTTGCAAAGGGAAGGCATATATATGGACCAGCGTTGTCACGAACATCCTTTATTGTCGACGTTTCGACTCTTTCTTGAGTCATCATCAGGACTAGAAATGGACATAAAATATCGATATCGTTTCTAGTCCTGATGATGACTCAAGAAAGAGTCGAAACGTCGACAAATAAGATGTTCGTGACAAGGCTGGAGCTATTGTTCATCATACGTGTCCGCTTTCCTGCAAGTTCTTCTGTATATATATATATATATATATATATATATATATATATATATATATATATATATATATATATATATATATATATATATATATATATATATATATATATATATATATATATATATATATATATATATATATATATATATATATATATATATATATATATATATATATAGGGCCTCTAGGCTTTCTTGAGGGGCCTCTTGGGCAACCTCAGCCTCTTAGTGGCGCAGGCAAACTTTATTCATAGTGACTGCCGTGATGTATGACTTGCCTGGCCCATGCTGCGTCTCGGTGTTCCTCTTGAACAGCGTGTTTCTGTGCGACTCCAACTTAGGTCCACGGGTCCACTACGCCCGCACGCTGACCACTCCGCCACCGCCTCCCCGGGCATACGGGCCCACTGGACTTACAGGCGTAAATATACCTGTTCTAATTCATTTAGGTATAGTGGCTCTGGGTTGCGTGTGGCAGTGTTTGGAGAGAGAGAGAGAGAGAGAGAGAGAGACCACGACCACTACACAAATTGAACAGCTCCAGAGATCAGCGTAGAGAGCAGCCGTCGGGGGCTAATTAGCCAGGCCTGGCGCTCCTCTGCCTCCCACGCCCGGCGGAGTGTTGTCCAGCCCTGACGGCGACTCAGCTTCCCTGCTCCTGCCAGTGACTGCTGCCCTGCGCCTTCCACTGGTTGTCACTGACGCCTCTCTCCCTCCGTATGCTCCTACATGCATTTCTTTTTATCTTCCTTTAGTTTTTACCTTATGTTTTCGTTAGTTTTTTTTGTGTTTTACTTTTACAGCTTATTGTTTTCTTATATCTACATTATTTTTTGTTTTATATTTTTGTTTTCTTTTATTGTTTATTTTTAGTGTTTATAGTTTGTGTTTTTTATTAGTTTTAGTTTTCAGAGGTCTTAGTTTTTTTCGCTTCTTACCTTTTCTTATTTTTTGGTTTTCTAGTTTTTCCTTTTTATTTCTGTTTGTTTCTTACCATTTTTACTTTACTTGTTTTTTTACCCCTTTCTACCTTTCTTTATTCTTATTTTTACCTCCTTTTAGATTTCCATCGCTGTTCTCTCCCCCCATCATACATTCTCTCTCTCTCTCTCTCTCTCTCTCTCTCTCTCTCTCTCTCTCTCTCTCTCTCTCTCTCTCTCTCTCTCTCTCTCTCTCTCTCTCTCTCTCGTCACAATACACATTAGTTTTAGATACTTTTCTTGAGATAATTTTGTTGCCATCTTAATCGTAAACTTTATCCATTTCTATTGGCCATGAAATCCCACAAGTGCCACGGAAAGTATGGTAAAGGTTAAATTGGGATTCGAACCCGGGCCCAAGGATCCGTAGCTAGGCAGGCTAACCACTGCACCACGGAGGAGAGTGAGGGTTTAGTTTTATTCGATAGATTTACTCGGTTGTTGCTGACGGAGGGGAGCTAAGCCCAAAGAAATCTCGTAGGAAGCACAGGCGAGGGTATGGAACGCCGGAGAAGGTGTGACATGCACGTGGATGGCAGGGATGGAGTGAATGCAAGAGTCAAGTCTTCAGATATGAATACAAATACCTCAAAGTTCGAAAGTCTGAATATATACGAATACCGAATATGATACTCCTTCCCTTGTGGATCGGCGCCGAGATCGAATGGCTGCGGACGGAAGGATGGGAAAAACGTAAAATTCTGGCCCGTGTTCTCAGACCCTTTCGGCCCTCACAGTAAATGTATCCAAAGGCCACCAACGAGAAGCCTTGACAAAGTATCACTGGGCTCATACAACTATCCAGGGTATACTAACACAACCTCTGCGACAGCCTTATCAGTCATTTATTTGTATTTTTTTACGTTTCTCCCAGTCACCGGTTAGCTTTCTTGGTGGGGCCTGATGGTCGGCCCCAGCCTATTGTGGCGCAGGCACGTGTTTATAGTGGCGCCATCTTGCTTGGCTCATGCTGCCCCCCGGAGCTCATCTTTGATTCACTTTTTAGAGAATCTAGAGTCCGGGTTCATAGGTGGACTTCAGAACAGCATGTGGGTAATCTTGGGCCACTCGGCGGTGACTGAAAATTCCCAGCTTGTGGCGGCGGGCGGGACGCGAACCCGGGTCCACCTGGAAGCCGCGCTGGCACGCTAACCACTCAGCCACCGTCCGGAGCTGTTTGAGAATACGGGCCTTAGAGGGAAGATATCTCATGTAAGAAGAAAGGTAATAGAAACTAAGGTAAATGGACTCTGAAAATAAGTAAAACGCCTGAAAGAAAAAGTATAAAAAAGCGGACGTGGCCGAAAAAGCGAGACAATGGAGAGAGAGAGAGAGAGAGAGAGAGAGAGAGAGAGAGAGAGAGAGAGAGAAAGAGGAGCAAGACGCGGGAGCAATTAATATACGAGTCATACACATGAAATTCAGGCAGGAGAAAACATCTTTCCACACTAAAATATTTCCCCTGAATATTAAAAGGAAAG
This sequence comes from Eriocheir sinensis, assembly GCF_024679095.1. Taxonomy (NCBI): domain Eukaryota; kingdom Metazoa; phylum Arthropoda; class Malacostraca; order Decapoda; family Varunidae; genus Eriocheir; species Eriocheir sinensis. Next base: position 14,881,142 of record NC_066552.1, read on the forward strand.
CTTTCACGTCAGGTCTCAGAAAGAGCAGAAAACAGACAAATTATAATAGTTTCAATTATCATGCAAATACGAGAGGAAAGGAGGTATAAATGTTTGGGCGGCGCCTCACTGCGGGGCGGGGAGTGGATGACAGAGTGGATCTGAGTGTAACCGAAATGAACCGAGTGGAACCTTCCTTGCATTGAGCCCCAGAATCCAGAACTGACCCTTAAAGACTCAGCTGACCTTACTTTACCCTGCGTTGTGTGAATATCTTAGGTTACTTTATATTGCCTTACCGTGCCTTACCTTACCTTATCTTACTTTATGTTACGTTACTTTACCTTACGTTACCTTACCTTACTTTACGATACTCTGCCTTCCATTACCTTAACTTACCTTATCTTTCGTTATCTTACCTTACCTTACGTTATATTACCTTACCTTAACTTGTGTTCCCTTACGTTACTTTACCCTACCTTACCTCATCTTACCTTACTTGAATTTACCTTACCTTACCTTACCTTACCTTGCCTTGCCTTGCCTTGCCTTGCCTTGCCTAACCTTGCCTTACCGGAGTGCCAGTCATCAAGGAACGTCGGACAACATATCCCAGTCCAGTTCAGTCTAACCATACCGAAGTCATCCCAACCCAAGTTCCCTAACCTCACCTTACCACGCCCATTTTTTTCCACAACAAAGGAAGCGAAGAAATTGTTGAAAAGAAGCCCGCTAACCACTGCTCCTAACGTGACATGACGGACAAACTTGAGGTCTTGCAGTCCTGCCTCAAGCCATCTTCCGCCTTTCCTCGCCTCATCTCCCGCCCGTTCTCTCAACTCGTCCACTTCATTCCTCTCGGCGCCTTCTGCAGTGCCGCCACGCTCTTGCTGCTCGCCTCGCCTCCCGTCCATTCTCTCGTCACATATCTCTCACGCCGCCGCCGCCGCCGCTCCTACAGTACCTCCTCCCGCTGCTTTCTCCCTTACTTCGCCTTGTCTTCCGCCCTATCTCCCGACACTTATGCTCCTACAGTGCCGCCTCACGCCGCCTCCTACTTCGCTTCGCCTCGCCTTCTTGCCTATCTCCACACACTGTCTCACTCCTCTCCGCGCCTGCTACAGTACCGCCGCACGCTGCTTTCTTTTCCCTTGCTTCCCGCCTTGCCTCCCGCCCTTTCTCTCGTCACATATCACGGCGCCACTGCTGCTCATACAGTAACGCCTCTTGCCGCCTCCTCTCCTGCCTTGTTTCCGCCTTCCGCCCTTCCTCTCAACACATCTTCACGCCGCCTCTCCTACAGTACCGCCGCACACTACCTTTTCCCTTTGTTTCTCGCCTCCAGTCCTTTCGTCACATCATACCTTACACCTCTTCTGCCTTGTTTCCGCTTTCCGCCCTTCCTCTCAACACATCAGCATCACGCCGCCGCTCCTACAGTACCGCCGCGCACTACCTCCTCCCGCTTCTCTTGCCACATCATACAGTACAGCCTCACACCTCTCCTTCCTTGTTTCGCCTCGCCTCTCGCTCTTCCTTTCGACACATCTTCACGCCGCCGCCGCTCCTATACAGTACCGCCGCTCACTACCTTCTATTTTGTTTCTCGCCTCCATTCCCTTCTCTCGCCGCCTCCCCCGCCGCCCTGCCAGAACCTCTGCGTCACATTTTCTCGTTTGATATTTTTGTCGCCGCGTCAGTCAGGCCTTCAAGCGTCTGTCTGAGTCACGCTGTTTGGTGTTGATTTTTACCATTATTTTTTTTGTTGTTTTATCTGATGCCGCCGCCAGTGTAGTCTAGTCGGTGAATTTTGCGAACTGATGTACGTGTGTTTGTGTGTGTGTTGGGGGGAGGGGGGGGGTTGTTTGTGTGTGTGTGTGTGTGTGTGTGTGTGTGTGTGTGTGTGTGTGTGTGTCCTTTCCACTTACCACATACCACCTGCTACATCCCCTCCTCCTCCTCCTCCTCCTTCTCCTCCTCCTCCGCGAGAGCTTACACGAGAAAAATATATTCGCTCAGGTTGAAATTTGTGTATTATTTAATGTGTGTCTTGTCTCGCTTGTCTTGGTCTCTTGATCCGCTGATGTGTGTGTGTGTGTGTGTGTATGTGTGTGTGTGTGTGTGTTGAGTCGTTTTGAATTTGCCGGTGCTAAAATGATCAATCTGTATTTATATTTTTACCGATAACACACGCACTCTCTCTCTCTCTCTCTCTCTCTCTCTCTCTCTCTCTCTCTCTCTCTCTCTCTCTCTCTCTCTCTCTCTCTCTCTCTCTCTCTCTCTCTCTCTCTCTCTCTCTCTCTCTCTCTCTCTCTCTCTCTCTCTCTCTCTCTCTCTCTCTCTCTCACACCCCCCCTCGTATCACTGTCGAGCTCTCCTTCCTTCAAAATCCATAAGGCTACTATCCTAAGATCATATTAAACGTCTTACCAACTCTACTATTGCTTCTACTACTTCCTAAATAACGTCAAATTGCTGCTATAATAACGTCAGACTTAACTGTATTGTTGTTTTCAAATAAATCTTACCACGTTTACTATTGCCTCTACTTCTTCAATAACGTCCAACTTATATATTTACTGTTTTCATGCAAGTCCTACGAAGTCTACTGTTGCTTCCTCTTAATAATGAAGGCTTGTGTAGAGTGTAGATCAGGGGTTCCCAACCTTTTTGCTCCTCTGTACCCCTTGTGCATTTTTATAGGTTCCCTTGTACCCCTAAAAAATTAGGATAAAAAAACGATGAAATTGTAATATTTTGATATTACTTTATAATAAAATCTGTATGTGTGGACTGATAATATAATTTAAATAACAGTTTTGCTTACTAAAATGAGGAAATTAAAAAAAAAAAATCACGACATTGTGTAATTTGAATGCAGATTACAACACCATGTATTGTACAGTAGTGATTATTCTCTCGGACCCAATGTACCCCCTGGAAAATGCAAATGTACCACTGGGGGTACATGTACCCCAGGTTGAGAACCTGTGGTTTAGAGTATAAAGCCCGTATTTTTAAACCACTCGGCACCTCAGTTCGCCTGTTTGAAAAGCCTCTGCTGGGCTTTTCATAGACTGTTTAGTGATCCCAGTGATAGTTTTACACGACTTATGCATCTTGAACGGGAAAATCACCCACGAAAACCCGGTTAATATTCTCTGAGTCCTTGGGAAATAGTCGTGATGGGAGCCCGATACGTTTAGTAATATGTGCGTAAGTAACATAAGATCATACAACCCAGTTAATCATCTCTGAGTCCTTGGGAAACAGTCGTAATGGGAGGCCGATATGTTTGGTAATATGCGCGTAAGTAACGTAAGATCAAACAACCCGGTTAATCTTCTCTCTGGCCTTGGGAAATAGTCGTAATGGGATACGTTTAATGACATGCGCCTAAGCAATCTAAGATCATAAAGAAGTCCTACCAGGTCTACTGTTGCTCCTACTACCTTTTAATAAGACTTCACTGTCATTCTATTATAAATACATCTGTGCTGTTTATCTCTCACCTAACTCTACCAACTATGTAAAATTCTTTGACTATTTGAATTCTAAAGTGGAGCACATCTTGACCCACTCTCCCTTCGCTGAAATCTCCATCCTAGGAGATTTCAATGTTCACCACCAGCTTTGGCTTTCATCCTCTTTCACTGACCATCCTGGTGAACAAGCCTACAACTTTGCTATCCTCAACGACCTAGAGCAGTTGGTCCAGCACCCTACACGTATTCCTGACCGTCTTGGAGATCGGCCCAACATTCTAGACCTCTTCCTTACCTCAAACCCTTCTGCTTATTCTGTCAAACTGTTCTCTCCGTTGGGCTCCTCCGATCACAATCTTATTTCTGCATCCTGTCCTATCGCTCCTGTACATCCTCTGGACCCACCGAAGAGGCGATGCTTCTGGCATTTTGCTTCAGCTCGGTGGGACGACCTGAGGATGTACTTTTCCGATTTCCCGTGGAATGATTATTGCTTCCAGGATAGAGACCCTCTGTGTGTGCTCAGCGCATCACAGAGGTGATTGTCTCTGGAATGGAGGCATACATTCCTCGTTCTTTCTCTACTCCTCACGCTAAAAAGCCTTGGTTTAATCACGCTTGTTCTCGTGCTGTCAATGATAGAGAGGTAATTCACAAAAGATACCAGAGCCTTCAAACTAATGCTAATTATGAACTTTACATTTCTGCCCGAAATCGTGCCAAATCTATTCTCCGACTAACCAAAAATTCTTTCATTAATAGAAAATGTCAAAACCTTGCTTTCTCTAACTCTTCCCGTGACTTCTGGCATCTAGCCAACAACATCTCCTCCAACTTCACTTCTTCATCTTTCCCTCCACTCCTCAGTCCTGACGGCAACACTGCCGTCTCATCTATCTCTAAGGCTGAACTCTTCTCTCAAACTTTTTCTAAAAACTCCACTCTGGACGATTCTGGGCATATTCCTCCTACTCATCCCCCCTCTGACTCCTTTATGCCTGTTATAAAGATTCTTCAAAATGATGTTTTCTATGCCCTCTCTGGCCTCAATCCTCAGAAGGCTTATGGACCTGATGGAGTGCCTCCTATTGTCCTTAAAAACTGTGCCTCCGTGCTGTCACCCTGCCTGGTCAAACTCTTTCGCCTCTGCCTGTCAACATCTACCTTTCCTTCTTGCTGGAAGTATGCCTTCACACAGCCTGTACCTAAGAAGGGTGACCGCTCCAATCCCTCAAACTACCGTCCTATTGCTTTACTTTCTTGTCTATCTAAAGCTTTAGAATCAATCCTTAACCGTAAGATTCAAAAGCACCTTTCCACTTCTGACCTTCTATCTGATCGCCAGTATGGGTTCCGCAAGGGGCGTTCTACTGGTGATCTCCTAGCCTTCTTAACTGACTCTTGGTCATCCTCTCTTAGCCGTTTCGGTGAAACTTTTGCTATTGCGCTGGACATATCAAAAGCTTTTGATAGGGTCTGGCACAAATCTTTGCTTTCTAAACTACCCTCCTACGGTTTCTATCCTTCTCTCTGTACCTTTATCTCCAGTTTCCTTTCTGACCGTTCTATTTCTGCCGTGGTAGACGGTCACTGTTCTTACCATAAATCTATTAACAGTGGTGTCCCACAGGGTTCTGTCCTATCTCCCACTCTTTTTCTGTTGTTCATTGATGATCTTCTTTCCAAAACGAACTGTCCTATCCATTCCTACGCCGATGATTCCACTCTGCATTATTCAACTTCTTTTAATAGAAGACCCACCCTTCAGGAACTTAACGACTCAAGGCTGGAGGCTGCAGAACGCTTAGCCTCAGACCTTACTATTATTTCCGATTGGGGCAAGAAGAACCTGGTGTCCTTCAACGCCTCAAAAACACAGTTTCTCCACCTATCCACTCGACACAATCTTCCAAACAACTATCCCCTATTCTTTGACAACACCCAGCTATCACCTTCCTCAACACTAAACATCCTCGGTCTATCCTTAACTCAAAATCTCAACTGGAAACTTCATATCTCATCTCTTACTAAATCAGCTTCCTCGAGGCTGGGCGTTCTGTACCGTCTCCGCCAGTTCTTCTCCCCTGCACAGTTGCTGTCCATATACAGGGGCCTTGTCCGCCCTCGTATGGAGTATGCATCTCATGTGTGGGGGGGCTCCACTCACATAGCTCTTCTGGACAGAGTGGAGGCAAAGGCTCTTCGTCTCATCAGCTCTCCTCCTCATACTGATAGTCTTCTACCTCTTAAATTCCGCCGCAATGTTGCCTCTCTTTCTATCTTCTATCGATATTTCCACGCTGACTGCTCTTCTGAACTTGCTAACTGCATGCCTCCCCCCTCCCGTGGCCCCGCTGCACTCGACTTTCTACTCATGCTCATCCCTATACTGTCCAAACCCCTTATGCAAGAGTTAACCAGCATCTTCACTCTTTCATCCCTCACGCTGGTAAACTCTGGAACAATCTTCCTTCATCTGTATTTCCTCCTGCCTACGACTTGAACTCTTTCAAGAGGAGGGTATCAGGACACCTCTCCTCCCGAAACTGACTCATCTTTCGGCCACCTCTTTGGATTCTTTTTAGGAGCAGCGAGTAGCGGGCTTTTTTTTTTTTTTATTAATGTTTACTTTTTTGTGCCCTTGAGCTGTCTCCTTTGCTGTAAAAAAAAAAGTAAAAAAAAAAAAAAAAGTTTAATAGTGAATTCCAACTCCTCAAGGTGTCTAGTATATAAGGAAATTAACCCGAGTCTGTCAGTGCATGAAGTATATACCAAAAAACATATGATAAGTGAATTCCACCGCATATCTTTCACACGTTTCCGTGTGAGCGGCCACATGTTAGCAATTGAAACAGGTCGCTGGAACTGACGGGGGCGCGGCCGCCTTCCTTTGGAAGAACGTGTGTGTGTGTGTGTGTGTGTGTGTGTGTGTGTGTGTGTGTGTGTGTGTGGTGGAGCAGTGCTGACTGAAAGGCACGCGGTGGAGAACTGTCCTCTGACACAGGATATCAGGGAAAAGTACGGCTTTACTGCCCTCGAGGATCTGTTTACGGGTACTGTTCCTGATGACATAACCTGCAAGATTATTTATGATATTCTTGAAACGTACCACTAAGGGTCTTGCAAGTATTTTATATGCTACAACTCTTTGCTCGATATACGTTATGTGTTTCCCGCGGTTTATGTGTTTTATATAATCTATTATTTCATGTGGCATGTGTTTCATGTATTTTATATGTTTCATGTGTTTTGTGTGCATCAAGTCTTTCCTGTGTCACGTGTCTCATGTGTCTTGTGTATTTCGTGTGTCTCGTGTATCATGTATTTCATGTGTTTGGTGTAAGCGATGCCTTGTGTATCAAATGTTTAGCGTGTCAAGTGTGTTTTCATGTGTTGGTGTGTTGTGTTTTAGGTGTCTTATGTGCCGTGTGTGCTTTATAGATTTCAACTGTTTTAGTTATTTTTGTTTGTGTGTTTGTTTTTAACGTGTTTCTTGTGTGTTTTATTCGTTTCATGTGCTGTAAGTTTAGCGGTGTTTTGTGTGTTCTTATTACCTTGCACGTATTCTGCGCTTTTGTTTAGTGTGTGTTTTCATTGAGTTTAAAATATAGTCCAGTGTGCTTTATAGATTTCAGCTGTTTTAGTTATTTTTATTTGTTTGTTTGTTGTTAACGTGTTTCTTGTGTGTTTTATTCGTTTTAAGTGCCGTATGTTTTGTGGTGCTAAGTGTTTTTATTAACTTGTACGTATTCTGTCTAGTGTTTATTTTCATTCTGAATTTTAAAGAAATGCTTGTTTTTGGACCATTTTGTTAAATAGAGATCGATGCGTTTTTATTGTAAGTTGTGGTCAATAAATATCTATCTATCTATCTGTAAAGGAAGACGTTGTGGAGGCTGTGAATAATAAAGAGTAGAAGTAGTAGTGGTGGTGGTGGTGGTGGTAGTAGTAGTAGTAGTAGTAGCTGTAATAGTAGTAGTAGTAGTAGTAGTAGTAGTAGTAGTAGTAGTAGTAGTAGTAATAGTAGTAGTAGTAGTAGTAGTAGTAGTAGTAGTACGTAGTAGCAGTAGTAGTAGTAGTAGTAGTAGTCGAACCTCCTCCTTATCAATTTCTGCAGCATTCGCGGTCTCCGTTCTAATTTTCATTCTGTGGAACATCATCTCTCCTCCTCTAAACCCCACCTTCTCTTCCTCACCGAAACACAGGTTTCTGAGGCTACTGACAGCAATCTCTACTCTGTTCCCTCCTACTATCTCTATCCTAAATTTCAATCCAAAGCTGGATGTTGCGCCTACGTGCGGAACGACATCACTTGCTCTCGTGCCCACGACCTTGACTCTTCTGAATTTTCCACCATCTGGCTAAGACTTCATTGTCATTCTATTACTAAATACATCTGTGCTGTTTATCACTCACCTAACTCTACTAACTATGTAAAACTCTTTGACTATTTGAACTCTAAAGTGGAGCGCATCTTGACCCACTCTCCCTTCGCTGAAATCTCCATCTTGGGAGATTTCAATGTTCACCACCAGCTTTGGCTTTCATCCTCTTTCACTGACCAGCCAGGTGAACAAGCCTACAACTTTGCTCTCCTCAACGACCTAGAGCAGTTGGTCCAGCACCCTACTCGTATTCCCGACCGTCTTGGAGACAGGCCCAACATTCTAGACCTCTTCCTTACCTCTAATTCTTCTGCTTACTCTGTCAAAGTGTTCTCTCCGTTGGGCTCCTCCGATCATAACCTTATTTCTGTATCCTGTCCTATCGCTCCTGTACATCCTCTGGACCCACCGAGGAGGCAGTGCTTCTGGCATTTTGCTTCAGCTCGGTGGGACGACCTGAGGACGTACTTTTCCGATTTCCCGTGGAATGATTACTGCTTCCAGGAGAGAGACCCCTCTGTGTGTGCTCTGCGCATCACAGAGGTGATTGTCTCTGGAATGGAGGCATACATTCCACGTACTTTCTCTACTCCTCATGCTAAAAAGCCTTGGTTTAATCACGCTTGTTCTCGTGCTATTAAAGATAGAGAGGCTGCTCACAAAAGGTTCCAGAGCCTTCGAACTCCCACTAACTTTGATCTATACATTTCAACCCGGAATCGTGCCAAATCTATTCTCCGACTTACCAAAACTTCTTGTATAAATAGAAAGTCTCAACACCTTGCTTCTTCTAATTCTTCCCGTGACTTCTGGCATCTAGCCAAAATATCTCCTCCAATTTCACTTCTTCCTCTTTCCCTCCTCTCCTTAACCCTGGCGGCAGCACTGCCGTCTCATCTGTCTCTAAGGCTGAACTCTTCGCTCAAACTTTCTGTAAGAACTCGACCTTGGACGATTCTGAGCATATTCCTCTTACTCATCCCTCCTCTGTCTCCTTTATGCCTGTTATTAAGATTCTTCCTAATGATGTTTTCTATGCCCTCTCTGGCCTCAACTCTCAGAAGGCTTATGGACCTCATGGAGTGCCTCCTATTGTCCTTAAAAACTGTGCTTCTGTGCTGACACCCTGCCTGGTCAAACTCTTTCGTCTCTGCTTATCAACATCTATCTTTCCTTCCTGCTGGAAGTATGCCTTTGTACAGCCTGTGCCTAAGAAGGGTGACCGCTCCAATCCCTCAAACTACCGACCAATAGCTTTACTCTCATGTCTATCTAAAGCTTTTGAATCAATCTTTAACCGGAAGATTCAAAAGCACCTTTCCACTTTTAATCTTCTATCTGATCGCCAGTATGGATTCCGCAAGGGGCGTTCTACTGGCGATCTTCTTGCTCTCTTAACTGACTCTTGGTCATCCTCTCTTAGCAGTTTCGGTGAAACTTTCTCTGTTGCGCTAGACATATCGAAAGCCTTCGATAGAGTCTGGCACCAGTCTTTGCTTTCTAAACTGCCCTCTTTCGGATTCTATCCCTCTCTCTGTTCCTTTATCTCCAGTTTCCTTTCCCGCCGTTCTATCTCTACGATGGTAGACGCTCACTGCTCTTCCCCTAAACTATCAACAGTAGCGTTCCAAAGGGCTCTGTCCTATCACCCACTCTCTTCCTGTTATTCATCAATGATCTTCTTTCCACAACAAACTGTCCTGTCCACTCGTACGCCGACGACTCCACTCTGCATTATTCAACTTCTTTCAATAGAAGACCATCACAACAAGAAGTACACGACTCCAGACTGGAGGCTGCAGAACGCTTAACCTCAGACCTTGCTATCATTTTCGATTGGGGCAGAAGGAACCTTGTGTCTTTCAATGCCTCAAAAACTCAATTTCTCCACCTATCAACTCAATACAATCTTCCAAACACCTATCCCCTATTCTTCGACAACACTCAGCTGCCACCGTCTTCAACACTAAACATCCTCGGTCTATCCTTAACTCAAAATCTCAACTGGAAACTTCATATCTCCTCTCTCGCTAAATCAGCTTCCTCGAGGTTGGGCGTTCTGTATCGTCTCCGCCAGTTCTTCTCCCCCGCGCAGTTGCTATCCATATACAGGGGCCTTGTCCGCCCTCGTATGGAGTATGCATCTCACGTGTGGGGGGGCTCCACCCACACAGCTCTTCTGGACAGAGTGGAGGCTAAGGCTCTTCGTCTCATCAGCTCTCCTCCTACTGATAGTCTTCTACCTCTTAAATTCCGCCGCGATGTTGCCTCTCTTTCTATCTTCTATCGATATTTCCACGCTGACTGCTCTTCTGAACTTGCTAACTGCATGCCTCCCCCCCTCCCGCGGCCCCGCTGCACACGACTTTCTACTCATGCTCATCCCTATACTGTCCAAACCCCTTATGCAATAGTTAACCAGCATCTTCACTCTTTCATCCCTCACGCTGGTAAGCTCTGGAACAATCTTCCTTCATCTGTATTTCCTCCTGCCTACGACTTGAACTCTTTCAAGAGGAGGGTATCAGGACACCTCTCCTCCCGAATTTGACCTTGCTTTTGGCCACCTCTTCTGATTCTTTTATGGGAGCAGCGATTAGCGGACTTTTTTATTATTGTTTTTTTTTGTGTGCCCTTGAGCTGCCTCCTTTGTTGTAAAAAAAATATAAAAAAGGAGTAGTGGTGGTGGTGGTGTTCGTAGCAGTAGTAGTGGTAGTAGCAGTAGAAGTAGTAGTAGTAGTAGTGGTGGTGGTGGTGTTCGTAGTAGTAGTAGTAGTAGTAGTAGTAGTAGTAGTAGTGGTGGTGGTGGTGTTCGTAGTAGTAGTAGTAGTAGTAGTAGTGGTAGGTTGAAGGAAAGCTCTGATGAGAAGGAAGGGTAGTAAAGAGTATATGTAATATTAAAGTGTATAAGAAAGAGTGTAATATATGATAAATAGCACAAGAAAGAGTTTAGTAAAGAGTAAAGGTTGTGAAGTGTGAGTTAGTAATCATATGAGAGTGTCAGAAGGAAAGCAAGAAAAGTAATCTCTCTCTGTCTCTCTCTCTCTCTCTCTCTCTCTCTCTCTCTCTCTCTCTCTCTCTCTCTCTCTCTCTCTCTCTCTCTCTCTCTCTCTCTCTCTCTCTCTCTCTCTCTCTCTCTCTCTCTCTCTCTCTCTCTCTCTCTCTCTCTCTCTCTCTCTCTCTCTCTCTCTCTCTCTCTCTCTCTCTCTCTCTCTCTCTCTCTCTCTCTCTCTCTCTCTCTCTCTCTCTCTCACACACACACTGCAGAGAGAGAGAGAGAGAGAGATCTCCGTCCTGCTGAGATGACATTCTTCACACACACACAGAGAGAGAGAGAGAGAGAGAGACAAAAATACTCCATTAGATAACAAGACTTTACCTTCAACAAAAAAAACTTCAAAGAGAAAAAAGAAGGAACTAAGGGACGAAGTGACGAAAGAGGGAAAGACGGAAGAAGAGAAAAAAATAGAAAACGAAACAAGAGAAAAGAAGAAGAACAAGAGCAAGAGAAGGGACAAAGGAGGAGGAGGAAAGAAAAAAATAGAGGAAAGGGAGGTGAAGACATAGAAACAGATGATGATGATGAAGAAGAAGAAGAAGGAAAAAAAAGAAGAGGAGGAGGAACAAGAGTAAGACTAACAAAAGCAGGAACAAGAAGAAATAACAATGAAAGAGAAAAAGGGAAGCGAAGACAGAGACAGTGAAACAGAAAGAAGAAGAAATAAAGGAAAGAAAGGAAAAAGAAAAAGAAACACTCCGTTATTTACTTCACATAAAAAAAAGGAAAAAAGGAAAAAAAGAAGGAAGTAAGGAACGAGGGAAGGGACGAAGGAAGGAGTACACGAAGGAGGGAAAAAGCGTATAATTAAACAATGAAGGGATTATAGCGAAGAGGCTGAAAGAAAAGACGAGAAAAAGCCGGAGTGATGGAGATAATTCATTGCGAGTCACGTAACGCGCCGCGGAGGTAGAAATGAGAGACTGGGAGGAAGAGGAACGGTGACTGGCGAAGAGGAGAAGTGAGAGAAGAGGTGAAGAGGAGAAGAGGAGGAGGAGGAGGAAAAGGAACGGGGATCAGACGAAGAGGAGGAGGAAGAGGAGGCGAAGAGGTAAAGAAGGAGACGAAGAGGAAGTGGCAAAGAAAAGGAGATGAGGAAGAGGAGGAGGCGAGGAAGAAGAGGAGGCGAAGAGGGGGAGGCGAGGAAGAAGAGGTGACGAAGAGGAGGAGGCGAGGAAGAAGAGGTGGTGAAGAGGAGGAGGCGAGGAAGAAGAGGAGGCGAAGTGGAGGAGGCGAGGAAGAAGAGGTGGTGAAGAGGAGGAGGCGAGGAAGAAGAGGTGATGAAGAGGAGGAGGCGAGGAAGAAGAGGAGGCGAAGAGGAGGAGGCGAGGAAGAAGAGGTGGCGAAGAGGAGGAGGCGAGGAAGAAGAGGAGGCGAAGAGGAGGAGGCGAGGAAGAAGAGGTGGCGAAGAGGAGGCGAGGAAGAAGAGGTGATGAAGAGGAGGAGGCGAGGGAAGAGAGGAGTCGAAGAGGAGGAGGCGAGGAAGAAGAGGTGGCGAAGAGGAGGAGGCGAGGAAGAAGAGGTGATGAAGAGGAGGAGGCGAGGAAGAAGAGGAGGCGAAGAGGAGGAGACGAGGAAGAAGAGGTGATGAAGAGGAGGAGGCGAGGAAGAAGAGGAGGCGAAGAGGAGGCGAGGAAGAGGAGGCGAAGAGGAGGAGGCGAGGAAGAGAGGAGGCGAGAGGAGGCGAGGGAAGAGGTGACGAGGAGGAGGCGAGGGAAGAGGAGGCGAGGGAGGAGGAAGAAGAGGTGACGAAGAGGAGGAGGCGAGGAAGAAGAGGAGGCGAAGAGGAGGAGGCGAGGAAGAAGAGGTGGCGAAGAGGGGGAGGCGAGGAAGAAGAGGTGACGAAGAGGAGGAGGCGAGGAAGAAGAGGAGGCGAAGAAGGGGAGGCGAGGAAGAAGAGGTGACGAAGAGGAGGAGGCGAGGAAGAAGAGGAGGCGAAGAGGAGGAGGAGGCGAAGGAGAGGAGGAGGCACAAGAGAGGTGGACGGTCATGGTCAGGGGGAGACAGTGGTCAGTTTGCAGCCGTGGTGTTATGGAGGACCCACGTTCGAGTCCTGCCCACCGCCACAAGCTGACTACCCACATCCACCAGCCACCTCTCTTTTGCCTCTTCCTCTTCTTTGCCTCTTCCTCTTCTTTGCCGCCTCCTCCTCTTTACCACCTCTTCTTCCTCGCTGCCTCATCTTCCCAATCTCCTTTTCTTTGGCAATTTCTCTTCGTCTCCTTCACCTCTTCACCTCCTCCTCCTCCTCTTCGTCCGGTCCCTGAAGACCACCTGTCAACCCTTTGTCTCTTCCTCTTCTTTGCCTCCTCCTCCTCTTCGCAGCCTCCTCTTCACAACCTCTTCTTCCTCGCCTCCTCCTCTTCCCAATCTCCTTTTCTTTGCCACTTCCTCTGCCTCTCCTTCACCTCTTCGCCTCCTCCTCCTCCGTCTCACCGTCCAATCCCTGAAGACCACCTGTCAACCCGGACTCTGGTGAAACACTCAAAAGAGGATCAAGATGAGCTACGGAGGTCAGCAAAGGCCAGGCAAGAATGGCGCCACTATAAAACACACAGACGAAGGAAAAGAGGGAATTACGACTCACAAAGACGGCCAGGAGGGAAAAGATTGACAGACTCTGAAAAATAAGAACAGAGGAAAAAAAAACGGGGAATACAAAAAGGTCAAGAAATAGAAACGTAAAGGATAAAAAACACAAGACAAAACTGAAGGAAAGAGGCGAAGGAGAATATACGAAGAGGATGATGGGCAAGAGGAGAGAGAGACACTAAAAACGACGTCAGAGGAAAATGAAAAGTGTAGAGCGTCAGGAAAGAGAAGACTAATGGATAAAGAATACAGGAAAATGGAAAAGAAATAGTCTCTGAAAATGGATGATGCTGAGGACGGTCATAAAGAGAGAGAGAGAGAGAGAGTTAAAAAGTTATCGTAGAGAAGACTAAAAAAAGAAAAGTAACATGATGAAATACGAGACGGAGAGGATAATACGTATGAAGGAAGGGAGGAAGAAAGAAAGACAAAGAGCAAGGCAAAAATAAGATTAAAGAGAGGACAAAAGAGAGCTTGGAGAAGACTGAAGAAAGAATAATAATAAGATGAAGAACGTAATAGACGGAAGATAAGAGGAAGGAAACAAGGAAGGAAGTAGGAAAAAAGAGTACGACAAAAAGAAGATCAAACATGAAATACGAAAGGCTCAAATGACGACGCCGAAAAAAAAAAAAAATGAAAATGTCGAAAAATTTAAAAAACACAAAAATACTGAAAAATGACGACGCCGAAAAAATAAATGAAAATGACGAAAAATTTAAAACAACACCAAAACAATTGAAAGATGACGCCGAAAAAATGAAATGTAAATTCCGAAAATTTTAAAACGACACAAAAACAACTGAAAAATGACAAAGCCGAAAAAATAAATGAAAATGACGAAAAATTTAAAACGACACACAAACTACTGTAAAATGACAAAGCCGAAAAAATAAATGAAAATGACGAAAAATTTTAAACGACACAAAAACTACTGAAAAATGACGCCGAAAAAAAATTATATGAAAATGCCGAAAAATTTAATTGGAGACGTAGATGAACTGATTTACAGGCCCCGAAAAAACTGAAAATGAGGGTATGAAAAAAAATGCAGAAAAAAACAAATGACGACGCCGATAAAAACACTGCAAAGTTTGTTTCAGCGCCGCCTCGACACCCACAAGTTGCAGTCCAGTACAATCAATCTATGGCATACGCCGCGGGGTGCGTTGCCTCGCCCACCCTCCAACGCCAAACTCCTCCGAGCAAGTCTCCATGCAGGCGCCCTTCCCGTCCTAAGTACCATACGGTAGAATCAGTCGACTTCCTGACGCCACGAACTTTGTGGGCGTCCCCCTGGCCTCCTCCACTCGGGGTTATCTCTTTTTCGTGAAGGCCATGGACAAAAATGGCGCTGCCTTCCAACACTTGTGCACTCTATTCCCAGCTCTGAGTTCTGCTAACCTCAAGGAGAGCAATTCCGTCGGACCTCAGATCCGAAACAACTCGTTGAGCGGCTTCTGGGCAGCGTGCCACATGCCCGCATAGCCGGAGATTGAGTTCACATACTGTGTAGGTAATAGACCACCAATTACTCTTACGGGGTATTCGCTGGTTTGATACAGCCATTCCATCAACATCTCACGATTCAGTGCAGCGCAGGCATCTTAAAACACCCTCAGCAGCAGCCCAAAACAAGTGACCTGCAGCAACAGTCTTCAGTGTACCGCACCGCACATCGACCCCCCTACCCTTCCTGTCTGGGTTGTGCTCCCTTCCCTTTCCTGCCCTTTCCTGCCCTTCCCTTGCCTTGCCTTGCCTTCCCTTCCCTTCCTTTCCCTTCCCTTCCCTTTCCTGGCCTGGCCTGGCCTGGCCTGGCCTGGCCTTCCCTTCCCTTCCCTTCACTTCCCTCGAAAAGATTATTAGAGATAAACTTGTTAAGTTTCTAGAAAACAATAATATAATCTCCGACACCCAGCATGGCTTCAGAAACAAGCGCTCCTGCCTAACGAATTTATTAGACTTCTTCCAAGGTATATTTAAGATCTGGGATGCCCACATCCCCAGTGATGTTATATACCTGGACTTTCAGAAAGCCTTCGACAAGGTACCGCACGAGCGACTCCTTAAGAAACTGCACTCGGCGGGCATCGGAGCCAATCTGATCGCGTGGATAAGAGATTGGCTCACCGACAGATAACAACGAGTACTACTCAACGGACAGCCTTCCGATTGGCTTCCAGTCACTAGTTTTTTTTTTTTTTTGTTTTTTACGTTGATTGCCTATTGCGCCGGTAGGCATCTTCCCGGTGGGGCCTGATGGTCGGCCCAAGGCTTCTTCCAGGTGGGGCCTGATGGTCGGCCCAGCCCGTTCTGGCGCAGGCGAGTGTTTATAGTGGCGCCATCTTTCATTGGCTCATGCTGCCCCCCGGAACTCGTTCTTGATTCGCTTGGACGGCTTCCTCTAGAGTCCGGGTTGATGGGTGGTCTTCAGGACAGCATGTGGGTAGTTTTTAAGCCACTCGGCGGTGACTGAAAACTCCGAGTGGTAGCGTGGGGATTCGAACCCGCGTCGTCCATCACGCGGTGAATGTGGGTCCAGTACGCTACCACCTACGCCACCGCCTACCCTAGTGGAGTGCCTCAAGGGTCAGTGCTGGGACCCATCCTCTTTATCATATTTATCAATGACCTAGAATCAGGACTGAAATCCACAATATCGAAATTTGCAGATGACACCAAGGTGGGTGGAGAGGCCCTCACAAAGACCGACTGCGAAATCATTCAGAAAGACCTCAATCACATTATCGAATGGTCGGAAAAATGGCAAATGTCTTTTAATGTTGACAAATGCAAAGTCATGCACATTGGGTCCAAAAATAGTAACCACACATACATCATGAATGGGAGACCTCTGCAGGCGATGCAGGAGGAGAAGGATCTTGGAGTCACTATCAGCAGTGACCTGAAACACGTGAATCACTGTAAAAAAGCATACAACAAAGCCAACACTATGCTCGGGTTCATAGCGAGGAACTTCGAGTGTAAAACACCAGACGTGGTGCTATCCTTGTATAATTCCATGGTAAGACCGCGCCTCGAGTATGCAGTACAGTTCTGGTCTCCTAATTACAGAAAGGACATTGCTTTACTGGAAAGGATTCAACGACGCGCCACAAAGATGATTCCAACCTTAAGGGCTCAGCCGTACGAGGAACGACTCAAGCGACTCAATCTCTTTACATTGGAGAAAAGACGCCTACGAGGGGATATGATTCAAGTCTTCAAGTATCTGAAAAAAGTTCAATAACGTCGATTACTCCAAATTCTTTGAACTGCAAACCAACTCAAGAACTAGAAATAACGGTTTACCCATTCAGTCGAGTCGATGTAACACAGACATTGGAAGGAGTTTCTTTTCAAACCGAGTCATCCGCCACTGGAACAATCTTCCTTCAGAAGTAGTAAATGTGAATACTATCAACTCCTTCAAATATAGAATCGACCGTCATTTCGCTGCGTCGGGAGTAAACTGAATAACGAGGGGCTTTCATCTGCTCCTCAATATCGAGGTGCTTTCATTTGCTCATCAAGCCCCAAGTGGCGGTCGAGCAGATTAAATCACCCAAGCGGGCGACCTCGTAATGAGCCAATAGGCTTTCTGTTGCGTGCATTTCCATGTTTCCATGTTTTCCCTCCCTTCCCTTCCCTTCCCTTCCCTTCCCTTCCCTTCTCTTGCCTTGCCTTCCCTTGCATTCCCTTGCCTTGCCTTGCCTTGCCTTTCCTTCCCTTACCTTCCTTAATGTCTGAATCATCCTTTTCCTATCTGCTTTCTCTTCCTTTTTCTGTCTGCTCTCCCTTCCCTTCCCTTCCTTTCCCTTCCCTTCCCTTGCCTTATCTTGCCTTGTCTTGCCTTGCCTTGCCTTCCTTTCCTTCCCTTACCTTCCTTAATGTCTGAATCACCCTTTTCCTATCTGCTTTCTCTTCCCTTTTCTGTCTGCTCTCCCTTCCCATCCCTTCCCTTCCTGTCTGCTACGTGTTCCCATCCCTCTATCTCTCTCTCCCCTTACCTTTATCTTCTCTATCCTTTCCTTCCTGTCCTTCCCTCTCTCCCCTTCCCTTTCCTTCCTGTCTGCTTCATGCTTCCTTCCCTCTCTCTTTTTCTGTACTCTCCCTCCCCCTCCCTTCCCTCCTCGCCCCACACCGCCTCCCTCTCCCCTCTCATCACAGCCCCCGGAACACCCAGCGTAATTTGCACCTCCCCGGCGTAAGATCAGAGCCGGGCGTCCCTCCAAGAGTCTCCGGGACGCTACAGCTCAAACAGTTACACGCTAAGGTAATACAGGCAGCGGCTCGAGGGCGGGCACAAAGAATGCAGATGGGCGGCTGGCCGTAGTGTTTTCTGTATACTTCCTAAAGACCTTAAGTTTGATAGCGTTTTATAGTTTTAACACTCACCTATCTTATGTCCTTTACCTCTCTACCTCTCCCTCTCCCTCTCCCCTTCTCTCCTCTCTCCCTCTCTCTGTATATGGACGTGTTGTTGTTCCCTTATCTCCTAAAGACCTTAAGTTTGGTAGCGTTGTATAGCTTCAACACTCTTGTCTCTTTTACGTCTTCTACCTCTCTGCTTTCTCTCTCTCTCTCTCTCTCTCTCTCTCTCTCTCTCTCTCTCTCTCTCTCTCTCTCTCTCTCTCTCTCTCTCTCTCTCTCTCTCTCTCTCTCTCTCTCTCTCTCTCTCTCTCTCTCTCTCTCTCTCTCTCTCTCTCTCTCTCTCTCTCTCTCTCTCTCTCTCTCTCTCTCTCTCTCTCTCTCTCTCTCTCTCTCTCTCTCTCTCTCTCTCTCTCTCTCTCTCTCTCTCTCTCTCTCTCTCTCTCTCTCTCTCTCTCTCTCTCTCTCTCTCTCTCTCTCTCTCTCTCTCTCTCTCTCTCTCTCTCTCTCTCTCTCTCTCTCTCTCTCTCTCTCTCTCTCTCTCTCTCTCTCTCTCTCTCTCTCTCTCTCTCTCTCTCTCTCTCTCTCTCTCTCTCTCTCTCTCTCTCTCTCTCTCTCTCTCTCTCTCTCTCTCTCTCTCTCTCTCTCTCTCTCTCTCTCTCTCTCTCTCTCTCTCTCTCTCTCTCTCTACATAATTATCGCACCGTCGCGAACAAGCTGTACCCCACGCCCACTCAATGACGCGACAGACCAAACAGATTACGAGGGCCGATCCCTCAATGCATCGCCGCGCTTGGCCTCGACACTTGGCACGCCAGAATTTCGCTGACCAATCGTACTCACTGACACCTCACCTCCGTCACTTCACTTCCTCCCCTGTCCCGCCCGCATATTCCCTGCCTCTCTGTGGGTA
The DNA here is from genome assembly GCF_024679095.1 of Eriocheir sinensis. NCBI lineage: Eukaryota > Metazoa > Arthropoda > Malacostraca > Decapoda > Varunidae > Eriocheir > Eriocheir sinensis. The sequence continues at coordinate 14,899,925 of NC_066552.1, forward strand.
TGTGGTCGCTGAGTAAAGGCTGTATCTCCGAAATTAGCAAAGGAGTGTTCTGAAAAATACTCTCCTTGGAAATCCCACTCAAAATCACTATCAATAACTCTTATCTATTCTTTATAATGCCTGACCTTATCAAACATTACCTTACCTAACTTTACCGTATCTAGCCTTACCTAATGCAACCTAACCTCACCAAACCTAACAAATTTAACACAACCATACCTATCGTTACCTAACCATTCCTAACATTACCTAACTCTATTTAACGTAACCATACCTAACCTTACCCAGCCAAACCTAACCTAACCTAACCTTACCAACCTAACCTTACATAACCTAACCAAACCTTTCCTAACCTAACCTAACCCCGCCTCACCTCAACTAACCTGGCCTGTTCTAGCGTCGGCGCCACAATAGAGATAGGGAATACGCGTCCCCCTCCCTCCCCCTCCCTCGCACCCTCATCAGCGCCGCTATTGAAGAGTGCTCCGCGGCGAGACGCGTCCCCGTCATCGCCGCTGTACCAATTCTTGTTCTGTGTGCGTGGTGATCCTGGTAATCGCCGCGTTACATGATGGTGAGGCGATAAGCGCGAGGGGCGCGCCAAGAGCCGGGTATGTTAATGGTGGCGCGAATATGGAGCCACTTAGGAGTGACCAAGATGCTCACGAGGGGATAATGGCCGCGTCCGCAGTACTGGCCTGCAGCTGCCTTGCTAGGCACCTCCTTCACTGCTCGTTAGCGTCCAGCGGCACCGGGGAGGGAAAAGGCGCTAAAAATGTAAATAAATGGACCCTTGTTGTGTTTATATTCGTGTTCGGTATTGGCGCCGCGTGGTGATGTGCTCATTTGTATTCATGAGGCAGCGAGGCGCCTCCGCGGAGACGCCCCGGAGGGCGACACAACTTGCCTTGTGCCGCGTTGACGAGGCAGCAGCCGCGCCGCCGCCCCTGTGGAGGAGTGATGGCACCTTACCTGCAACAAGCACAGAACACAACACCGTTAATGGGGTTTTCATCACCAGCACTGCTGCAGCAGCCGCGGCTACTGCTGCTACTTGTATAAGAAAAATCAGCAACATAAATAATAGTCATGATAATTACAATTATATCAACATATTACTATTACTATATTTATTATCGTTATGATACTCATGACAACCTTATTATAATAAATATAATAGTAATTATTGTCCTCATTACAATTGTTAACAGTAATCAGGGCGGGAGCAATTATGTTTGTACTTGTGTGTTTGTGTTGTACTGAGTCTGGGCGTGAAGGTTGTGTTGTTGAGTTCATTCAGTATTCGACGGCCGTGTTTGCCTCAAACATAGTTCAAACAATAGTGTCGCATGAGCTTATCGTCCCACGCCTGGCAATATTTAACTAAATTAAATTTCAGTACAGCAATCTGTTTTTGAGGCGGGGAGGAGACTGTGGCTGTGCTGAAGGGAGGGAGACCCTGCACTAAGGCTCTGGTGGGGCTGGCCGGCACTGTGGTGTTCGCGTGAGGGCCGGTGATGAGAGGCAGTGGTTTGTCAGTGGCCGTGTGTACACATCATTGCTGGCCGCGTGCACAAATGATCTCGCCACAGAGGTACTTGAGATGATGCAAACAGTGGCACAGTAACATATAACATTAGTAGTAGTCGAATTGTTGTTGTTGATACAAGACAGTAAACTGATACATGTTATGTCTCAGCAACGATGAGAAGGGGCACAAGACAGGCGCCGGCAGGACGAGACGCGGGAATGAACCTCCGAACACACACACACACACACACACACACACACACACACACACACACACACACACACACACACACACACGCCACTAGACAAACAGACAGGCGGGAGGCTGCAGCTCAGGCCCAACGATCACCGCTCCTGCGACGCCCCAGAAGGATCCCCGCCTAACAAGACCGGGGACTCCGCTCACCTTCCTGCATTAGTAACGACACAACGGCCGTCCCCGCCCCCGCCCTCATCGCCTTCCAGCCATCCAGCCAGCCCTACAGCGTCTTCACCTTTAACTACCTATAAACTAATCTTTAACTAGCCTTCTGACTAACCCCCCCTCGCCAACCTCCCTCCCAGCCCATAGATCAGAACGTTCCTCTCTTCTTGCCGACGCTTATTTACAGGGAGAGCCCTAACTAGTCTTGGCATACCCGCGCTCCCAGCCAGCCCGTAAAGCTTGTGTCTCCTCCTACTGCCGAGGCGCATATCCAGAAGAGGGAAGCGGCCCTCACGCCCTCCTTCAGACACGCGGTGCTGATAATGCTGGTTACCGGTGTGTGTGTGTGTGTGTGTGTGTGTGTGTGTGTGTGTGTGTGTGAATCCTCGGCATTCACGCACATGTGGACGGCGTACGGGTTGAGACTCATATTAATCAAGTCCAGCGAGAGTATTCAATTAGTCTCTCTCTCTCTCTCTCTCTCTCTCTCTCTCTCTCTCTCTCTCTCTCTCTCTCTCTCTCTCTCTCTCTCTCTCTCTCTCTCTCTCTCTCTCTCTCTCTCTCTCTCTCTCTCTCTCTCTCTCTCTCTCTCTCTCTCTCTATCTATTTATCTGTGTTTATCAATCTGTATATCTATCTATCTATTTAACTATCTACTTACATATCTACGTGTCTGTCTATTCTTAGCTGTTCCCCCCCCTCTCTCTCTCTCTCTCTCTCTCTCTCTCTCTCTCTCTCTCTCTCTCTCTCTCTCTCTCTCTCTCTCTCTCTCTCTCTCTCTCTCTCTCTCTCTCTCTCTCTCTCTCTCTCTCTCTCTATTAATCTGTGTTTATCAATCTGTATATCTATCTATCTATTTAACTATCTACTTACATATCTACGTCTGTCTATTCTGCTCCCCTCTCTCTCTCTCTCTCTCTCTCTCTCTCTCTCTCTCTCTCTCTCTCTCTCTCTCTCTCTCTCTCTCTCTCTCTCTCTCTCTCTCTCTCTCTCTCTCTCTCTCTCTATCTCTCTCTCTCTCTCTCTCTCTCTCTCTCTCTCTCTCTCTCTCTCTCTCTCTCTCTCTCTCTCTCTCTCTCTCTCTCTCTCTCTCTCTCTCTCTCTCTCTCTCTCACACACACACACACACACACACACACACACCACAAAGTCTGGTCGGGTCGCGCCGTAAAACGTTCTCCAGTACATCTTTACGCCGTGTCTTACAGCCGCTCTATTGGCTCCTCAAGAGACTATCGCCTCACACGTTCTCTTCATGGTGAAACTCGACTGTCATTCCCCCTCCCAGCCCCCTCTTGTCCTGTCCCACCGAGGTCCCAAAACTCGACTGTCATTCCCCCTCCCAGCCCCCTCTTGTCCTGTCCCACCGAGGTCCCAAAACACGACTGTCATTCCCTCCCAGCCCCTCTTGTCCTGTCCCACCGAAGTCCCAAAACCCGACTGTCATTCCCCCTCCCAGCCCCCTCTTGTCCTGTCCCACCGAGGTCCCAAAACCCAACTGTCATTCCCCCTCCCAGCCGCCTCTTGTCCTGTCCCACCGAGGTCCCAAAACTCGACTGTCATTCCCCCTCCCAGCCCCCTCTTGTTCTGTCCCACCGAGGTCCCAAAACTCGACTGTCATTTCCCCTCCCAGCCCCCTCTTGTCCTGTCCCACCGAGGTCCCAAAACTCGACTGTCATTTCCCCTCCCAGCCCCCTCTTGTCCTGTCCCACCGAGGTCCCAAAACTCGACTGTCATTTCCCCTCCCAGCCCCCTTTTGTCCTGTCCCACCGAGGTCCCAAAACTCGACTGTCATTCCACCTCCCAGCCACCTTTGTCCTGTCCCACCGAGGTCCCAAAACTCGACTGTCATTTCCCCTCCCAGCCCCCTCTTGTCCTGTCCCACCGAGGTCCCAAAACTCGACTGTCATTCCCCCTCCCAGCCCCCTTTTGTCCTGTCCCACCGAGGTCCCAAAACTCGACTGTCATTCCCCTTCCCAGCCCCCTCTTGTCGTCCTCATTCCAGCCCCCCGTTGTCCTGTCCCACTGAGGTCCCAAAACCCGACTGTCATTCCTCCTCCCAGCCACCTCTTGTCCTGTCCCACTGAGGTCCCAAAACCCGACTGTCATTCCTCCTCCCAGCCACCTCTTGTCCTGTCCCACCGAGGTCGTCTTTCCAGCCCTCGGTTGCCCCGAAGCTCGTGGAATTCAGTCGGTACTCGAGTATACTGTAAATCATTTTAAGTCACCGAGACAATCACAAAACCTACTTCATGTTTCTCCCACGGTGTTTGATCTCCCGGTTCTGCCAGTTTCTCGTCTCTTCTAATAATAATGAAAATAAAAAGTCTGTCTGCGGATTAAAGATAAACATTGCTAATCCCAAGCGTAATTCCTTCTCCCAGCACCCCGTTGTTCCGTCAATACTCTGTTCGGCCCAAAGACAAGCTACTAAACCCAATGGTCCTTCATTCCCGCAGTACCCCGTTGTCTCGTCCCCTCAAGGTATCGATACTCTGTCAGCGGCCTGAAGACACATGTTGCTAAACCCGAGCGTCCTTTCTCCTTGCAGCACCCAGTTGTTCCGCCACGCTGCCAATACTCTACGATGCTCTCGGTTCTCATAAATAATACTTCCAAAGGCCAAGACGAGAAGTCAGGCTGTCATGGCGCAGAAGCTTTCTCAAACCACAACTACACATAAAACTACACATGGAAACACCGACAGCCTCCACGAAAGCCTTATCAAATGTGAGTGTGTGAGCCCCGAAATGTTTGATAGTATGGGCCAAGCTGGTGTGTCTGCGGGCCAAGGACACGCGTTGTCTATTGCCGCGGTAAAAGTCTCATTCCCGTCCAAACACACACAGTAGCAAGGTCAACCCCTGGTGCCTCGTCCCCGCCAGGCACACACGCGCCAACACGCCCTGACAAAAGGTTAAAAAAAAGTCCAGGCGGAGAAAAAACAAAAGATAATCTTGTCACAGCCGCGTGAGGTGGACGAGCGGCGCGCACCTAAAGGGAGCCGAGCAGAAAAGCAGGGCAGAATGTTTACAAAGTGGCCCCCTTAGGACAATACCCTCCCTCCTCCCTCTCTCCCTTCCTCCTTCCTTCCCTCCCTCCCTCAACCCTCTCTTCCTCCCTTCCCTGCCTCATTTAGCGTCTCGTTCTGCCGCTCGTCCCTGTAACTCGACTTTAAAGAAACATGAAAAAACGAAAAGCCAAACAATCAGATTTTCTTATTAAAGCAGTGTTACTTAGACAACGTAAGGAGGGTATAACGAAACCACTTACTGTATGTGTATAAGATAAAAGGTGTGAACAGAGAGAGAGAGAGAGAGAGAGAGAGAGAGAGAGAGAGAGAGAGAGAGAGAGAGAGAGAGAGAGAGATTAGAGAGAAAGAGAGACACAGACCCATGGTCCAGACTTGGTGGTCTGTCCTTAAACCTCAGTGATTTTACATTAATCAGAAGACTCCAAAACGTTGCATTTCTACTCTAGTTGATATTAAGTTGAAGGAAGTGACGGTCGAGCTTATTTTTGAAGGAGTCAATCGTGTTACACTGGACCACTGATGATGGGAGCTTATTCCATTCTCGCACTACAACGTTGGTGAAGAAAAATTTGGTGCAGTCTGAATTTACTTGTCTACATCTGAGTTTTACGCCATTGTTCCTCGTGCGCAAAGTGTCATCGATCATTAACAATGTTGATCTGTCTAAATTCGTGAAACCATTAAGTATTTTAAAACATTCGATCAGTTTTCCTCGGAGGCGACGTTTCTCAAGAGAGAACATGTTAAGGGTAGAAAGCCTTTCTTCGTAGGATTTGTTCCTCAAGGAAGGGATCATTTTCGTTGCCCGACGCTGAACACCTTCTAATTTAGCAATATCCTTTGCATGGTAGGGAGACCAAAACTGTACCGCATATTCCAAGTGGGGTCTGACTAAACTGTTGTAGAGCAGGAGTATTACATCTTTATTCTTAAATAAAAAGTTTCTTTTAATGAAGCCCAACATTCTGTTCGCTTTATTTGCTGCATCGATGCATTGCTATGAGAATTTGAGGTTTGACGCGATTTTGACCACCTAGTCCTTGACGCATTGAACGCTTTTGAGTTTAACGCCGCGCATTTCGCAATCGAACTTCTTATTCCTCGTTCCAACTTGAAGGACCTGGCACTTGTCTACGTTAAAGGGCATCTCCCATGTATCCGACCAAGCTGAAATTTTGTGCAAATCATCTTGGAGGCTTTGCCTGTCTTCGTCAGTGAGAACCGAATTACCAATCTTTGTGTCGTCTGCAAATTTACTAATGCGGTTATTGAGTCCAACATCCACGTCGTTGATGTAAATAATGAAGAGCACTGGGCCAAGAACCGAGCCCTGAGGGACGCCACTAGTGACCGGCGCCCACTCTGAGTTAAATCCGTCAATCACTACTCTTTGTTGTCTGTTGCTCAACCAATTCGCGATCCATTGGTTTACTTGACCGTCAATACCTATTTGCTTTAATTTGTAAAGTGATTTATGATGCGGGACTTTATCAAGCGCTTTCTGGAAATCAAGATAGACTACGTCCAGTGATTTGGTTACGTCATAAACAGTGAAGAGGTCGTTATAAAAGGTTAATAGATTTGATAGGCAAGATCTTTTGTTTCGGAAGCCATGTTGTGAGTCCTTGCCTTCGTCCCTTCCTTCCTTCCTTCATTCATTCCTTCCTTCCTTCCTTCCTTCACTGCTCTGGTTCCTCCTCTCACCATCCTTTCCCTCTCAGCGACTCTTCTCCTGTTCCTCCTGCTCCTCCTCCTCCTCCTCCTCCTCCTCCTCCTGCTCGGTGGCGCGGAACAGCTCGCCGCTTTAGGGTCGTGCTCGCGTGATTTAATTTCACTGAACAGACACGGAGAGTAAGTGCGTAGGTCCGGTGTTATGCGTCCCCTGGGTTCCCTTCCTCTGGTGGTCGTGTGTGTGATGACGGGTGTTCTTCGTCTCTGGATCCTTTATCATACCTAGGATAAGCAGACGTAGGAACATCTCTCACTATAAGAAGATATAAGTACGTCTTTCTGGTGTTGTGTCCGCTGGGTTCCCTTCCTCTGGTGGTCGTGTGCGTGATGACAGTTGTTCTTCGTCTCTGGATCCTTCATCATACCTAGGATAAGCAGACGTAGGAACATCTCTCACTATAAGAAGATGTAAGTACGTCTTTCTGGTGTTGTGTCCGCTGGGTTCCCTTCCTCTGGTGGTCGTGTGTGTGATGGCAGGTGACATGTTCTTCGTGGCTGAATCCTCCATTTTACACTTGATCTAATGTCACTGCACAGACACACGAGGGAAAACAATAAGTACACGTAGGTCTGGTGTTATGCGTCGGTTGTCCCGTCCTCTCCTTGCCTGTGTGTGTGATGACAGATGTTCTTCGTCTCTGGATCCTTCATTTTACACTCGATAATTTAATTTCACTCTTTGTCCCTGTACGCATTCATTTTCCAGGCCTTAAGTAAACGCCTGTCTGGTGTTATGCGTCCGCTGTGTTCCGTCCCTCAGTGTTCGTGTGGCGACAGACGACGGAGTGACAAATGTTCTTCGCCTCGGTATCTCTCATTTCACGCTCGTCGACGAGCGAGGGCGGCGACGCGGACCTGAGGACGGCACGCCAGTCAAGGGGGCGAGATAAGATAAACTCCGTGTGATGGCTATTGACCTGACGATAATGGGGGGAGGGGGGGGGGGGTTAGGAAGGTGGATGGCCTGTCCGTCTGTCTGTTTGTGTGTCTGGGTGTCTGTCTGGCAGTCTGGCTGGTGGGCGGGCGGGCGGATGGTCTGTCTGTCTGTCTGTTTGTGTGTCTGTCTGTCTGGCTGGCTGGCTGGTGGGCGGGCGGGCGGATGGTCTGTCTTTCTGTCTGGCTGGCTCACGGGCGGGCTCTAGACGAGGAACGATAGAGCGGAAATGGGACGGACCAGCCAGTGAGCCAGTCAGTCAGCCAGAAAGCCAACCAGCCCTTCCATCTGTTGCTTGAAGGGATAGATTTCTCTCTCTCTCTCTCTCTCTCTCTCTCTCTCTCTCTCTCTCTCTCTCAGATCTGAAGAAACAGTCGCCGTAGATTTTTCCAACACAACAATAAAATCATATATGAAAATTCATGTGTGTTTCCGTTCGTGTGTGTGTGTGTGTGTGTGTGTGTGTGTGTGTGTGTGTGTGTGTGTGTGTGTGTGTGTTCATATGTGTCCTGGAGCAGGTCAATGTGAGTATGTGATAAATATACTGTGTAGGAATTCTCAAGCGACCAACACTGTAAGCCCGAGCGAAGAAACTGCTATTAGTCACGTCAAGGGCCTACTCGTGGAAACTTGGACGGCCACTAAAATAAATAATACCAGAAGTTCGGGTCGCGAGCTGAGCAGTAACGATGGAAACTTTGCTTGCGTGATCCTGTAACATTAGGGCTCCGTCTGTCCCGCGGCGCATTGGGAAGGGCGGACTTGGCTATTCTTACCGGGAAATCTCACTTACTTAGGGATGAAGAGGCGCGTGAATTGTAATGAGTTTGGACCTTTGGGTATTCGAGGCTGTCTGAGGTTACGTGTTTGGTTATGGAATGATGGAAAACGACGGTTCAAGAAGTAGGAGAACCTTAAAATCTCTCTTTCTTAAGGATAAGTGATGGGAGTCTGAACCTTTGGGT
>NC_066552.1:14911142-14918412 GCF_024679095.1 Eriocheir sinensis
CGAGTGCAGCGGGGCCGCGGGAGGGGGGGAGGCATGCAGTTAGCAAGTTCAGAAGAGCAGTCAGCGTGGAAATATCGATAGAAGATAGAAAGAGAGGCAACATTGCGGCGAAATTTAAGAGGTAGAAGACTATCAGTATGAGGAGGAGAGCTGATGAGACGAAGAGCCTTTGCCTCCACTCTGTCCAGAAGAGCTGTGTGAGTGGAGCCCCCCCACACATGAGATGCATACTCCATACGAGGGCGGACAAGGCCCCTCTATATGGACAGCAACTGTGCAGGGGAGAAGAACTGGCGGAGACGGTACAGAACGCCCAGCCTCGAGGAAGCTGATTTAGTAAGAGATGAGATATGAAGTTTCCAGTTGAGATTTTGAGTTAAGGATAGACCGAGGATGTTTAGTGTTGAGGAAGGTGATAGCTGGGTGCTGTTAAAGAATAGGGGATAGTTGTTTGGAAGATTGTGTCGAGTGGATAGGTGGAGAAACTGTGTTTTTGAGGCGTTGAAGGACACCAGGTTCTTCTTGCCCCAATCGGAAATAATAGTAAGGTCTGAGGCTAAGCGTTCTGCAGCCTCCAGCCTTGAGTCGTTAAGTTCCTGAAGGGTGGGTCTTCTATTACAAGAAGTTGAGTAATGCAGAGTGGAATCATCGGCGTAGGAATGGATAGGACAGTTCGTTTTGGAAAGAAGATCATCAATGAACAACAGAAAAAGAGTGGGAGATAGGACAGAACCCTGTGGGACACCACTGTTAATAGATTTAGGGAAGAACAGTGACCGTCTACCACGGCAGAAATAGAACGGTCAGAAAGGAAACTGGAGATAAAGGTACAGAGAGAAGGATAGAAACCGTAGGATGGTAGTTTAGAAAGCAAAGATTTGTGCCAGACCCTATCAAAAGCTTTTGATATGTCCAGCGCAATAGCAAAAGTTTCACCGAAACGGCTAAGAGAGGATGACCAAGAGTCAGTTAAGAAGGCTAGGAGATCACCAGTAGAACGCCTTGCGGAATTCATACTGGCGATCAGATAGAAGGTCAGAAGTGGAAAGGTGCTTTTGAATCTTCCGGTTAAGGATTGATTCAAAAGCTTTAGATAGACAAGAAAGTAAAGCTATAGGACGGTAGTTTGAGGGATTGAGCGGTCACCCTTCTTAGGTACAGGCTGTGAAGGCATACTTCCAGCAAGAAGGAAAGGTAGATGTTGACAGGCAGAGGCGAAAGAGTTTGACCAGGCAGGGTGACAGCACGGAGGCACAGTTTTTAAGGACAATAGGAGGCACTCCATCAGGTCCATAAGCCTTCTGAGGATTGAGGCCAGAAAGGGCATAGAAAACATCATTTTGAAGAATCTTTATAACAGGCATAAAGGAGTCAGAGGGGGATGAGTAGGAGGAATATGCCCAGAATCGTCCAGAGTGGAGTTTTTAGAAAAGTTTGAGAGAAGAGTTCAGCCTTAGAGATAGATGAGACGGCAGTGTTGCCGTCAGGACTGAGGAGTGGAGGAAAGATGAAGAAGTGAAGTTGGAGGAGATGTTTTGGCTAGATGCCAGAAGTCACGGGAAGAGTTAGAGAAAGCAAGGTTTTGACATTTTCTATTAATGAAAGAATTTTTGGTTAGTCGGAGAATAGATTTGGCACGATTTCGGGCAGAAATGTAAAGTTCATAATTAGCATTAGTTTGAAGGCTCTGGTATCTTTTGTGAGCTACCTCTCTATCATTGACAGCACGAGAACAAGCGTGATTAAACCAAGGCTTTTTAGCGTGAGGAGTAGAGAAAGAACGAGGAATGTATGCCTCCATTCCAGAGACAATCACCTCTGTGATGCGCTGAGCACACACAGAGGGGTCTCTATCCTGGAAGCAATAATCATTCCACGGGAAATCGGAAAAGTATATCCTCAGGTCGTCCCACCGAGCTGAAGCAAAATGCCAGAAGCATCGCCTCTTCGGTGGGTCCAGAGGATGTACAGGAGCGATAGGACAGGATGCAGAGATAAGATTGTGATCTTCTACCTCTTAAATTCCGCCGCCATGTTGCTTCTCTTTCTATCTTCAATCGATATTGTCATGCTAGCTGCTCTTCTAAACTTGCTAAGTGCATGCCTCCTTCCCTCCCGCGGCCCCACTGCGCACGACTTTCTACTCTTGCTCATCCCTATACTGCCCAAACCCCTTATGCAAGAGTTAACCAGCATTTCCATTCTTTCATCCCCTTCACTGGTAAACTCTGGAACAGTCTTCCTTCGTCATCCTCAGGTCGTCCCACCGAGCTGAAGCAAAATGCCAGAAGCATCTCCTCTTCGGTGGACCCAGAGGGGGTACAGGAGCGATAGGACAGGATGCAGAAATAAGATTGTGATCGGAGGAGCCCAACGGAGAGAACAGTTTGACAGAATAAGCAGAAGGGTTTGAGGTAAGGAAGAGGTCTAGAATGTTGGGCCGATCTCCAAGACGGTCGGGAATACGTGTAGGGTGCTGGATCAACTGCTCTAGGTCGTTGAGGATAGCCGAGTGGCTTCAAACTACCCACATGCTGTCCAGAAGACCACCTATCAACCCAGACTCTAGATTCTAGGATCAAAGATGAGCTCTGGGAGGGCAGCATGAGCCAATGCAAGATGGCGCCACTATAAACACTCGCCTGCGCCAGAACGGGCTGGGCCGACCATCAGGACCTACCGGAAAGAAGCCTTGGACCGACCATCAGGATCCACCGGGAAGAAGCCTACCGGCGCAATAGGCTGCAATGTAAAAAAAAAAAAAAAAAAAAAATGTTGTAGGCTTGTTCACCAGGATGGTCAGTGAAAGAGGATGAAAGCCAAAGCTGGTGGTGAACATTGAAATCTCCTAGGATGGAGATTTCAGCGAAGGGAGAGTGGGTCAAGATGTGCTCCACTTTAGAATTCAAATAGTCAAAGAATTTTACATAGTTGGTAGAGTTAGGTGAGAGTAAACAGCACAGATGTATTTAGTAATAGAATGACAATGAAGTCTTAGCCAGATGGTGGAAAATTCAGAAGAGTCAAGGTTGTGGGCACGAGAGCAAGTGATGTCGTTGCGCACGTAGGCGCAACATCCAGCTTTGGATTGAAATTTAGGATAGAGATAGTAGGAGGGAACAGAGTAGAGATAGCTGTCAGTATTTATATATATATATATATATATATATATATATATATATATATATATATATATATATATATATATATATATATATATATATATATATATATATATATATATATATATATTTATATATACTATATATATATATATAATATAGATATATATATAATAAACAACATAGATAATAGATAATATATAATATATATATATATATATATATATATATATATATATATATATATATATATATATGTATATATAAATCAATAGATATTTTACTCTTGATATAACACAAATCATATTAAATACGGTATATTTAATTTTGATTTAAATCATGTTTTTTTTTTTACTCCTATTGAAATCGATTTAAGTCACTTGATTTAAATATTTTGATTTAAATCCAAGCACCCCTGCTGCTTGGGCCCAGAAATGTTTAGAAATACGACCCTTAGAGTTCACGGAGCACAAGAAATACTGAAACTGTTATTGTATTATGCACGGTGTTGTCTTTGTTAATGATACAGTGTTATTCATTCCCTTTCCTTTCCTTCCCTTGCATTCCCTTTCTTTCTCTTCTTTCCCCTTCCTTTCATTCCCTTTCCTTCCTTTTCTTTCTTTGTACTCTCTCCGCAGCCTACCTATCCCTTTTCTTTCTTACAACGGAGACGTGTGTGGCCTGTACAACGGTAATTATGTCTCCAATAAGTATACCCGGACAGATTGCAATTTATGAGTGTCCTCGCTACATATGTGTTTACCTGTGATGAGTACCTGTGCAGTACCATTATTGTTTGTCGCCAGAGCGTGTCGTGTGTCAGCTCATGCGTGTGTCTTCGCCCAGTTACCTCACGTTTCCGATGAGCCGAACAGTCAGGGGCGGCAAAAATACCAAAAGATAATCATTATCGAAACAATTATTCTAAACTTTTATTCTTATCCCATCACTCATCTTCTTTACAGGCTGGGAGGCAACTCAAGGGCGGAAAAAAAAGAGGCAACAGAAAAGCCAGCAATGGTGCTGCTCCCGGAAAATGCTCAGAGAAAGGATCCCAAATAGAGAGCCCAGAGTCATTCGGAAAGGTGTCTTGATAATTTCCTCTTGGTATAGGCCCCTATGTATGCGTGGGGAGTTGTCAAGGACACTGAGGCTAAGGCAGGAATATGATATTGTCTAACGAGAATAAAGACGTTAGATGATGATGATATATAGCACTCTTTCAGCCAGAGTTTACCAGCGACAAGGATGAAAGAATGAAGATGCTGGTTAACTCTTGCATAAGGGATTTGGACAGCCAAGTGATTAGTTAGAACAAAAAAAAGGGTGTTCTAAAATTTACCAGCGAAAGGGATGAAAGGATGACGATGCTGGTTAACTCTTACATAAGGGATTTGGACAGCAAAGTGGTTAGATAGAACAACAAAAGGATGTTCTAAAATTTACCAGCGAAAGGGGTGAAAGAATGATGATGCTGGATAACTCTTGCATACGGGATTTTGATAGCCTTGGGGAGAGCAAAATCTAGCAAAAAGGATGAAAGAATGAAGATGCTGGTTAACTCTTGCATACGGAATTCGCATAAGGGATTTGGACAACTTAGAAATGAATAATAACAACACACAAACTGTGCTGTAGGAAATTTATAAGAAGTCCTACGTTAGCCTGGAGCGCTGCGTCACTAATACCCTCATCAGAGCTGTGTTTGGCCCATTATCATTTCACAAACACATGATTTATCCAGAGTCGGAATATAATTGCAGGCAAACACCGGGATGAGTTAATTATACCCAAACAGTGGCCCTGGACGGGAGGCTTGGCGGAGTATTATAACTATTATCGGAGAGGCTCAACGAGTGACAGGAGGGACTAAAGTATTGCTAGCCAGTGGATATTATGTTTAGTGTGGGAGACCTTCGCCACCACGTCCCTACAGAACACGAGTCACACTTTACCCGGCTCAAAGTCCGTGCTATAAGACACGTCATGTTTCGAGTCCTGAGACAAATAAGGCCTGTCGCACGATCCGTCAACGTCTCCATAAATCTTTCAACATCACTCTCTCCATCGCGCCACACTCCACACGGTGCAAAGTCCCTTCTCTTTTCCTCCCGTCCCTGCCTCGTGAGCCAGTTCCCGCCATGCATCTCATTGAACATAACGTTGTGAGGGCAACTACCAACTTAGCGGCCGGCTGAACGGGGCACTCCTGCCACCCGCCCGCATCTTGCCGTTCGAAGCTGTTCAACTACCGAGGCGCAGCGAACCACCTGCTTCACTCCCGCTGCTCGTTCGCCTGACGCCGATCGACGCCTCGGTCAACTGAACCACCGAGGCTTCTCAACCCGCTATAGGAGGTGACTTGGTTGCCGCCCGCGCCTTCCTCGTCAGACAGCGGCCGAGCCTCGCCCTGAACACTTGATTCTGCTATAGCTCCAGCCCTGCTCTCACTCGGGTTAACTTGGATACCGTGGGCTCGTTCTGGGTGCCTTACCTCTCCCCTCTCCACGCCCTGAACTCCCGTGACTGCCGTGAACCTGACGCCCCTTTTCCTCCTGCGCCTCCCTCGTCTACCACGCCTACACCACTTCAAGGACGAAGCTGTACTGCCTCGCCATTGCCACTTAAAGGACGAGACGCCCCGAAGAGGAAGAAGCCGTGCAACAGGTCATTGCTGAGTCCGGCGTGCTGAAGCCTTCGTGTTGGAGACTTCAGATTGTGAGGCCTGTTTTGGGGTTTTCTTACTTTACTTAAAGTAAACTGGTGTCTAACCATTTATCTTGTTTGTTATCCCTTCCGATTACAGCACCCAACTCTGGAACCTTGACATGTGGCGACCTAGCCAGGATTGGGTCAACTGTTAATCGGAAGGGTTGGCTTTTTAAGTCGCCTTTGCGCGCCACTTGCTGTCTGCGGCCCGGAAGCGAGTGCTTAATCCTTCACCGGTCTTTTGGCCTGTTGTATGCCCACGGTGGGATTATGTTGGTGCTGCCATAGCACTCTTTCAGCCCGTGTGCTGACCTTGCTACCCAATCACTCGTTTGAGTATTGGGTGGGCTTCTACGCCTTTTATTACCCTTTTTGCAGGGCTTTTTGCAAATTTTTCTAGTTTCCTTTTGTGTTTTGTTTCTTCGTTTGTTTTGGTTCTGTGTTGCATTTTCTCGGTCTTCTTTTGTTGTTGGGTTTTTGTTCTTTATTGGTGTCATTGCCTGTTGGGTTTTTACTTTATTGCTGTGTTGTCCATATTAACCATGTCCAGCTTTGAGGTATTTAAGGCTCAGGCTGTAGCCTTGGGGCTGGGGGGTGAGGATCTCGGTCGCTACGTCGTCCAGCAACAAGCCATCGAGAGGGACGAACGAGCTACTGAGAGGGAAGAAAAGCGTCTCCTAGCTGAGAGGGAAGAAAAGCGTCTTCTAGCTGAGAGGGAAGAAAAGCGTCTCCTAGCTGAGAGGGAAGAAAAGCGTCTCCTAGCTGAGAGGGAAGAAAAGCGTCTCCTAGCTGAGAGGGAAGAAAAGCGTCTCCTAGCTGAGAGGGAAGAAAAGCGTCTCCTAGCTGAGAGGGAAGAAAAGCGTCTCCTAGCTGAGAGGGAAGAAAAGCGTCTCCTAGCTGAGAGGGAAGAAAAGCGTCTCCTAGCTGAGAGGGAAGAAAAGCGTCTCCTAGCTGAGAGGGAAGAAAAGCGTCTCCTAGCTGAGAGGGAAGAAAAGCGTCTCCTAGCTGAGAGGGAAGAAAAACGTCTCCTAGCTGAGAGGGAAGAAAAACGTCTCCTAGCTGAGAGGGAAGAAAAACGTCTCCTAGCTGAGAGGGAAGAAAAGCGTCTCCTAGCTGAGAGGGAAGAAAAGCGTCTCCTAGCTGAGAGGGAAGAAAAGCGTCTCCTAGCTGAGAAAGAAGAGCGGGCTGCCGAGAGAAAGTTTCAACTTGCCAAGATGCAAGTGGAAAAAGAAATAGAACTCGCCCGTGTCGTCGCCCAGGGGAAAACGGCTTCTCCTTCCTGCGAGAACGTGAGAGGACCGAAATTGCCCTCCTACCAAGAGGGAGAGGACATCAATAACTGCCTCGTCCGCTTTGAAAGGGTGGCTGAACTTCTGCGGATCGACAAAGAAAGCTACGCTGCGAGGTTGGGTTGTCTCATCACGGGTAAGGCCACTGAA
>NC_066552.1:14918512-14938512 GCF_024679095.1 Eriocheir sinensis
GCTTAGCGTGATGTGCTTGCGTGACACTTAAGGTCATTCCCTCGTATCTTTCTACCTTATAAACCCTCCCAGCCTGTACCCCAGTCTCGGTTAATACTCTGCTTGGCTTGATGTGCTTTTACGAGACTTCAGTTCATTCCCTCGTGTCTTTCTAGCTTTCCTTTTATCCATCCCGGTCTGTGCCACAATCTGTGTTATTACTCTATTTGGCGTTACGTTCTTTTACGAGGCTGCAATTTGTATACATTCCCGTGTCTTTCTGGCCGCCTTCTTCTCCTCCACGGCCTGCAGCAGCCCTCCCACCGTGTCTAGTCCACACCCATCGCCCACTGCCGTCCTCAACTCGCCTTTTGTGGCACAGCACGAGTTTAAGTGGAGGCTAGTTTCTATCGTCGTTTTCATCCTTTCTTTTTTTCTCTTTTTTCCTTTATCTTCCTTGTTATTCTTTCTTTCTTTTTCCCTTATTTTTTTCTTTCTTCCTTCATTCATTCTCTCCTTTCTATGTTTATTTATTTATATCCTTCCTTCTTTCTTTCTTCATTCCTCTGTGTTTGCTTTGCTTGTCTTATTTTTTTTTTCTTTTTTATGACAATTTGCATCTCCGCTACTTTCTTTCTTTCTTTCTTTCCTTCCTTCCTTCCTTCCTTCCTTCCTTCCTTCCCACTCTCTTTCTTTCCTTCCTTCCTTCCTTCCTTCCTTCCCACTCTCTTTCCTTCCTTCCTTCCTTCCTTCCTTCCTTTCTTTTTTTTCTTTTTTGCTTACTTGTTTTCTATCTATCCTTCTTTCTTCATCAATCCATCCATTCATCCTTCCTACCTTCCTTCCTTCCTTCCTTCCTTCCTTCCTTCCTTTCTTTCTTTTCTTTCTTGCCTACTTGTTTTTTTATATCTTTCTTCATCCATCCATCCATTCATTCTTCCTACTTTCCTTCCTTTCTTTCTTTCTTTCTTTCTTTCTTTCTTTCTTTCTTTTTTTCTTCATTCATTCATTCTTACCTTCCTTCCATCCTTCTTCCTGCCTTCTTTCCTTCCTCACAACGTCAACTCACCTGCAAGAAGAAAAAGAGAGAAACAAAATTACCACCACGTTAAAAATAAACAAAATACATATAAAAATAACTTCTGAAACCCATTCCGTAAGTATTGTATTATCATTTATCTGGGTCGCCATTCCAACTGATACTGTTATAAATTTGCAGTCTCTCAGTTTCTTCCTCTGCCTCCATTTTAATAAGTGTTGAGGGTTCCCTGACATGCCGTAGTAAAGACACGTCCCCTTGATTCAAACAGGTGTTCCCGTTATGTATATGTGTTACACTCACAGCAACCTTCACTACCTCGCTACCCTCACCACCAGGATATAGAAGTACACGGTCTCTATAACCATTTGCCGAAGTAGCCTAAACACGAGTTCCCTTAACTTCTAATAGGTGTTCCCTTTTATCTATGTGTTACAGTCCCCGGCACCAGCACAGCCTCCACTACCTCGCTACCCTCGCCACCAAGATACAGAGAGGGTACACGGTCTCCTATCTCTGTACCTTGCTCCCCACATGTAACCTCCCTCGCCACGCTGCCTGTCCGTCACCTGCCTCTGACCGACGAAAGAGAACGAAAACAAGTATTCGGACACCCCAATCTACAGAGCAAAATTTGTAGGCGCCACACAGCCACTGCATTGTACTGTTACTGTGTGTGTTTCTGCGTAGGTTCCTATTCTCAGGCTCTCTCGGCTCTCACAGCAACGATTTTCAAAGGCCACAAATGATACAAGTCGAGTTCTCGTGAGTGTTTTTTCATATTCCTTGTGCAGACGCCTTGTTAAACTATCCCTAAGCTCATCAAACTACCCATGGAAATACTAATACAACCTCCACGAAAGACTTATCAAATGTGTGTGAGTAATCCCAGAAATGTTTGAAAATATGGGCATAAAACATTCATCTAACAATGCGAGGGAGACTAAGACCCATATTCTCAAACATTTCGGGGCTTACACACCCACTTTTGATAGGGCTTTCGTAGAGGCTGTTATTTCCATGGGTAGTTTTATGAGCCAAGTGGTAGGTTGACAAGGCTTCTGCACCATGAACGTAAACACTCGCCTAACCTCCTTCGTGACCTTGGAAACTACTTGTGAGACAGCCAAAAGTGTCTGAGAGAATACGAGACTTTGTAAACCTCATCAGTAGACCTAAAAAATGCATGAAATACAAAAATATAATAAACGGAGCCCACCGCGTCTCATTTCCATATAAATTCAATCCACACAATCATTAAACGGCGATAATTCCACTCGTATATCCGATTAGTTTAGTGCGGCTCATTCATATGGAAGCCGGACAGACCGAGGCAATGTTTATGACGGCGGCGGAGGCGATGAGGGGGGTGGGGCAGGTGGGCGACGGAGAAGGAGGAGGAAGAGGAAGTAGAGTGGGAGAAGGAGGAGGAATATCAGTGGAAGAGGGATGAAGGTGGTGGAAGAAGAAGGGAGACAGAGAAGGTAGAAGAAAAGGAAGAAATGGAGGATAGGAGGAGGAGGAGGAGGAGGAGGAGGAATACATAGGAAGAACAGACACCAGAAGACCTGTCGGTCTATGACACATACGAAAAAAGGTCAGTAAACATTGTATGTAGTTGATTCTTAAAACATTATAAAAGCTAGTATTTAATTGGACTCCTCACGATGGGGTGAGGTGTAGTTTCAGGGGTTACAGGTAGAGGCTCGATCCTCGTTTACCTTCGGTACGGGTGTACGCTCCAGTACCCTTACTGTTCCCACACCTCACTCATCAGATGTATGTTGCATACATTAAGTTTTTTCTTTACTCTGTTGTTAACTTACGCTACTTGTAATCTAAGCTGTGAGGGAAAATAACATGACTTCAGGTTGTAGTCGTGCTGCAGTGTGCCTGGAACATACGGAAAAGGGAGTAGGAGGGCGAGGAGGAGGAGGAGGAGGAGGAGGAGGAGGAGGAACACAAAGGAAGAGGAGGAGGAGGAGGAGGAGGAGGATCTGTGAAATAAAGGAGATAAGAAGAAAATAAAAGTACAGGAGGAAGAACAGGAAAGGAAAGAACAGGAGAAGGAAGATCAGTGGGAAGAAGAAGGAAAAAGACAAAATTATAAGAGGAGGAGGAGGAGGAAACATGGACGGGCAGGCAGCAGAAACCCTGTTGGCTCATTACAAGGCTGCCTGCTTTCAGTGATTCAATCAATCCGTCAGCCACGGGAGTAGCTTGCGGGAAGGATTAAAGTACTTGTGTATTTTTTTTTTTTTTTACAGCTAAGGAGACAGCTCAAGGGCGTAAAGAAAAAAAAAAAAGCCCGCTACTCACTGCTCCTGAATAGAGATCAAAGGAGTGTCCAAAAGAGAGGTCAATTTCGGGAGGAGAGGTGTCCTGATACCCTCCTCTTGAAAGAGTTCAAGTCGTAGGCAGGAGGAAATACAGATGAAGGAAGATTATTCCAGAGTTTACCAACGTGAGGGATGAAAGAGTAAAGATGCTGGTTGACTCTTGCATAAGGGGTTTGGACAGTATAGGGGTGAGCATGAGTAGAAAGACGTGTGCAGCGGGGCCGCGGGAGTGGGGGAGGCATGCAGTTAGCAAGTTCAGAGGAGCAATCAGCATGAAAATATCGATAGAAGATAGAAAGAGAGGCACTATGGCGGCGGAATTTGAGAGGTAGAAGACTATCAGTATGAGGAGGAGAGTTGATGAGACGAAGAGCCTTTGACTCCACTCTGTCAAGGAGAGCTGTGTGAGTGGACCCCCCCCCACACATGAGATGCATACTCCATACGAGGGCGGACAAGGCTCCTGTAAATGGATAGCAACTGTGTGGGGGAGAAGAACTGGCGGAGACGGTACAGATCACGCCCAGCCTCGAGGAAGCTGATTTAGTAAGATATGAGACATGAAGTTTCCAGTTGAGATTTTGAGTTAAGGATAGACCGAGAATGTTTAGTGCTGAAGAAGGTGATAGCTGAGTGTTGTCGAAGAATAAGGGATATAGTTGTTTGGAAGATTGTGTCGAGTGGATAGGTGGAGAAACTGTGTTTTTGAGGCGTTGAAGGACTTCAGGTTCCTCTTGCCCCAATCGGAAATAATAGTAAGGTCTGAGGCTAAGCGTTCTGCAGCCTCCAGCCTTGAATCGTTAAGTTCCTGTGGAGTGGGTCTTCTATTAAAAGAAGTTGAGTAATGCAGACTGGAGTCATCGGCGTAAGAATGGATAGGACAGTTCGTTTTGGAGAGAAAATCATCAATGAACAACAGAAAGAGAGTGGGAGATAGGACAGAACCCTGTGGGACACCACTGTTAATAGGTTTAGGGGAAGAACAGTGACCGTCCACCACAGCAGAAATATAACGGTCAGAAAGGAAAGTGGAGATAAAGGTACACAGAGAAGGATAGAAACCGTAGGAGGGTATTTTGGAAAGCAAAGATTTGTGCCAGACCCTATCAAAAGTTTTTGATATGTCCAGCGCAATAGCAAAGGTTTCACCGAAACGGCTAAGAGAGGATGACCAAGAGTCAGTTAAGAGAGCAAGAAGATCGCCAGTAGAACACCGCTTGCGTAACCCATACTGACGATCAGATAGAAGGTCAGAAGTGGAAAGGTGCTTTTGAATCTTCCGGTTAAGGATTGATTCAAAAGCTTTGGATAGACAGGAAACTAAAGCTAAAGGGCGGTAGTTTGAGGCACAGGCTGTATAAAGGCGTACCTCCAGCAGGAAGGTAAGGTAGATGTTGATAGGCAGAGACGAAAGAGTTTGACCATGCAGGGTGTCAGCAAGGTAGCACAGTTCTTAAGGACAATAGGCGGCATTCCATCAGGTCCATAAGCCGTCTGAGGGTTGAGGCCAGAGAGGGCATAGAAAACATCATTTGGAAGAATTTTAATAACATGCATAAAGGAGTCAGAGGGAGGATGAGTAGGAGGAATATGCCCAGAATCGTCCAAGGTGGAGTTCTTACAGAAAGCTTGAGCGAAGAGTTCAGCCTTAGAGACAGATGAGACGGCAGTGCTGCCGTTAGGGTTAAGGAGAGGAGGGAAAGAGGAGGAAGTGAAATTGGAGGAGATATTTTTGGCTAGATGCCAGAAGTCACGGGAAGAATTAGAAGAAGCAAGTTGTTGACATTTTCTATTGATAAAAGAAGTTTTGGTAAGTCGGAGAATAGATTTGGCACGATTCCGGGCTGAAATGTAAAGGTCAAAGTTAGCGGGTGTTCGAAGGCTCTGGAAGCTTTTGTGTGCTGCCTCTCTATCTTTAATAGCACGAGAACAAGCATGATTAAACCAAGGCTTTTTAACATGAGGAGTAGAGAAAGAACGTGGAATGTATGCCTCCATTCCAGAGACAATCACCTCTGTGATGCGCTGGGCACACACAGAGGGGTCTCTCTCCTGGAAGCAGTAATCATTCCACAGGAAATCGGAAAAGTACATCCTCAGGTCGTCCCACCGAGCTGAAGCAAAATGCCAGAAGCAACGCCTCTTCGGTGGATCCAGAGGATGTACAGGAGCGATAGGACAGGATACAGAAATAAGGTTATGATCGGAGGAGCCCAACGGAAAAAACAGTTTGACAGGGTAAGCAGAAGGATTAGAGGTAAGGAAGAGGTCTAGAATGTTGGGGCTGTCTCCAAGACGGTCGGGAATACGAGTAGGGTGCTGAACTAACTGCTCTAGGTCGTTGAGGAGAGCAAAGTTGTAGGCTTGTTCACCAGGCTGGTCAGTGAAAGAGGATGAAAGCCAAAGCTGGTGGTGAACATTGAAACCTCCTAAGATGGAGATTTCAGCGAAGGGAGAGTGAGTCAACATGTGCTCCACTTTAGAGTTCAAATAGTCAAAGAATTTTACATAGTTAGTAGAGTTAGGTGAGAGATAAACAGCAAAGATGTATTTAGTAATAGAATGACAATGAAGTCTTAGCCAGATGGTGGAACATTCTGAAGAGTCAGTTCACTCCCGATGCAGCAAAGTGCCGATCAATGCGTTTCTTGAAGGAGTCGATTGTCTCTGCGCTAACTACTTCTACAGGAAGGTTGCTCCAGTGGCGAACAACTCTATTCGAGAAATAACTCCTGTTGATGTCGGTATTGCTTTTCTTGAATTGTTTTTCCATTGTTTCTTGTCCTCTGGTTAGTTTGTAGCGTGAAGAGTTTGCAGTGATCAACATTGCTGAGCTTTTGCTAAGGAGGAGGAGGAACAAAAGGAAGAATTAGGACCAGAAAGATAAAACAAATGAGACAAATAGGAAGTGTGAAGTGGCGGGCGACGGACGGCACTCGTGGGAACGGCGGCCCGCACCTCAACCCTGCCGGCAACGTGACCAGCGGACTACCTGACGCCGCTACAGGAAGGGCCGCTGAGGGACGATGATGATGACCAGTGCTTTCCTGCTGCATCCTCGTCGTCCTCCTCCTTCTCCTCGTGTCCTGTGTTGTTGTGTTGTGCCTACATATCGGACACTATCACCATCACCATCATCACCACAAACCACCACCACCATCATTAAAACAGGAAGGGCCGCTGAGGGATGATGATGATGACGAGTGTTTTCCTGCTGCATCCTCGTCCTCCTGTCCTGTCCTGTGTTGTTGTGTTGTGCTGTGTTGTGTTGTGTTGTGTTGTGTTGTGCTTACATATTGGACACTATCACCATCACCATTGTCGTCACCATCACAAACCACCACCTTCATCAAAACAGCCAAAACATTCTAGTCTTTTTGTTTCTGTTTTGCGACGAAAGTTGCCCAAAACAAACAAATATTGCTGTTGGTAAAATAGTCAATGCCTTTCAATCTTCTTATTTATTTTTTGTTGTGTGGGGAAAATTACGAAAAAAAAAAAAAGATTACCGCTGGAAAAATAGTTGATGCATTTTAATCTTTATGTTCCTTTTGTATGGGGGGGAAATTACCACGGAAGGAGACCTTGATGTTGTTATTATTGCTGTTGTTATAGTTACAAGCAGTGTTGCCAAATACATACTAAAAAACTATAACCCTGTCAGTAGAGAACCGTTAACGTGCGCGACATTCAACCACATAACATAACATAACACAGCATAACATAAAATAACACAGCATAACATGTGATAACCGAACCTAACCTAATCTAACATAACATAAGATAACCTAACCTAACATAGCATAGCATAACATAACATACCAACATAACACAGCATACATACCAACGCCGCAACGCCACATTACTTATATACTTCCAGCACCTTTTTGACAGCCTCGAATTTACCCCACCACCACCACCACCACCACCACCATTATTACCTTCACCTCCATCACCCCAATACAGTCCGTTCACCCAGTACCATTAATAGGGTCAACGCCACCACCACCACCACCACCACTACTACTACTACTACTCCACTTCGTATAATTGGCGCAAATAACATCACTTCATCACCAAAACCATCACCATCACCAACACTACAATCATCACCACCACCACTACAATCACCATCACCACCACCACCACCACCATTATTACCTTCACCTCCATCACCCCAATACAGTCCGTTCACCCAGTACCATTAATAGGGTCAACGCCACCACCATCACTACCACCACCACCATCACTACCACCACCACCACCACCACCACCACTACTACTACTACTACTCCACTTCGTATAATTGGCGGAAATAACATCACATCACCAAAACCATCACCATCACCAACACTACAATCATCACCACCACCACTACAGTCACCAACACCACCACCATCACCACTTACCTTCCCGCATCACCACCACCACCACCACCATCCTCTTCTCCAACACAGAGAGAAAAATTCATTGTTTCCTCCTCCTCCTCCTTTCTCCTCTCTCTCTCTCTCTCTCTCTCTCTCTCTCTCTCTCTCTCTCTCTCTCTCTCTCTCTCTCTCTCTCTCTCTCTCTCTCTCTCTCTCTCTCTCTCTCTCACACACCTTTTATCTCGCTGTCTCTATTCCATTTCCAACTCTATTATCTCTACAACTCTATTACACACCCGGCGCCTTTATCTCCCTAAATTTACTTACAGGACATGAAAAGCGCCCGTGCACTGTTTCCCTGGTGCTGGGTTGCTATTTATATATTTTCATCGATACAAAACATGGAGTGGTATTATTTGTTATTTTTTTCATAATTCTAATTTTTTGTCATTTTTTTTTGGTTGTGGGTTTTTTTTGTAGTTTTTTGAGGGAGCACGTTTTTTTTTGTCATTGTTTTTTTCGTGTGTTTGTCTTTTTTGTATTTTTGTTGGAGTATATTTTTTGTCCTGTTTTTCATTTTTTTTTATTTTTTGTCATCGCGTTTCTTTGGTGTGATGTTGTGGTCGTTCTTTTTTTCCTCTTTTGTCATGGTCTATTTTCATTCTCCTCATTTTTTGTATCATTGTTCTGTTTTCTTTTTGCTCGTTTTTTGTCTTTTTTTGTTGTTTGTTTGTTTTGTGGGAGCACGTTTTTTTTGTCCTGTTTTTTCATTATATATTTTTTTTTGTCATCGCGTTTCTTTTGTGATGCTTTGGTCGCTTTTTTGTTTTTGTTTTGTTTTTGTTTTCTCGTGTTCTCTGTCATGTTTTTTTGGTGTGCGTTTTCACATGTTTGTTTGTTTTTTGTCCTGTTTTCCATTATATATTTTTTGGTCATCGCGTTTCTTTTGTGGTGTTTTGGTCGCTTTTTTCCTCTTTCGTCATAATATATTTTCATCCCCCTTTTTTCTCTGGTTATCCGTCGCCCGAGTCATCGATAATTACTGCATTAGCTTCATCACCATCAGCCAGTCACATCATCATGCTATACATCCGCTCTTTGTCATGCGCTATTTTTTTTTTTTTTTTTTGGCAGAGCAGTGGTGCAGTGGTTGCCGTCCCTAACTACGAATCTGTGGGTCCGAGTTCGAATCCCGGCCTGGGCAGTCGGCGTGCAGCCCACCCAACTGTTCATCCTTCCTTTTGGGCTGGTGGATAAATGGGTACCTGGGGAAACCTTGGGGAAGGTAAACTGTGGTAACCCGGATATCACAGTGACCTAAGTTAAGGGTTCTCCCCACCACTACCACCACCCCCTCTGTCCTTCCTTCTCTCCCCTTCCCTCCTTCCTTCTCTCCCCCTCCCTCCTTCCTTCTCTCCCCCTCCTTCCTTCTCTCCCCTTCCTTTCTTCTCTCCCCTTCCCTCCTTCATCTCTTTCCCACTCCCTCCCTCCTCTCTCCCTCCTTCGCTCTCCTTCCCTCTCTCCTTCTCTTTTTCCCTCCCTCCTTTATTCTCTTCCCCCTCTCCCACTTCCTCAAAGGGTCAACGGGACGGAGATGAGCACCGCCGCCACGCGCATATATAACGTATCCTCCCAACTATACAGCCTTTATCTTACACCTTATTCTTATTACATACGGTAAAGAAAACAAACAAAGAGCAAAAAAATAAATATAAGAAGCCCATCAGGAAAACAACACGAGGCCAAAAAAGTATTACCAATTTAGGCTGTCGTGGCAATTTCTCCTTCACTCGACACCAGATATATGGTCGCTGAGGAAGGCGTCTATGGAAGGGGGGGAAGGAGGAGGAGGAGGAGGAGGAAGCTGCGGTGGTGATGGAGGTAGTGATGTAATATTGATGACACGATGAGAAAGAATGATATGAAGGGAACGATGAGACGATAGTGGAACACAGCAAGGAAAAGAAAGGAGGTAAAGAGAGGTGAGGGGAGGAGGAAAAGACGATTAACTAAGGGAATGATGTGGTAAGAGTGGAAGGTGAGAGGGTGTGGATGTGGAAGTGATGTGGTAATACTGTGGTTAGTGTTGATGTTGTTGTTATTGCTGGTGGTGGTGGTGTTTATGCTGGAGGTGAGGGTGGTGGTGATGGTGCTGGTGTTTGTGGTGATCCTGGTGGTGGTGGGGTGGGTGGTGGTGGTCGTGGTAGTGGTTATGGTGGTGATGTTAGTGGTGTTGGTTAAAGTAGTGGTACACACACACACACACACACACACACACACACACACACACACACCGGCTCCTTGACGGCACACACGTCGAAACAGATCAGGCAGGAGAAGGAGGATCAGGGTGGTAATCACCCATCGTGGACCAGAGACCGACCACTGTGCCGGGCAAACTAACAAGTGATTTACAGGACGCTGGCCGAGTGTGGACCAGTGGGAGACGGTACAGAGGTGGTAATTTTTACAGCAAAGGAAGCAACAGGGAAAAAAAGCACTGCTCGTATAAAAATGAATAAAAATGACCAAAGAACAATAGACAAAGGAACATGAGTGGAGGAAATGGCTTATATTGTAAACATTTCGGGGCTTACACACACACACACACACACACACACACACACACACACACACACACACACACACACACACACACACACACACACACACACACACACACACACACACACACATTTGATAAGGCTTTCCTGGAGTTTTTTTTTAGTATTTACATGGGTTGAAGTTTTATTAGCCTAGCCATAGTCTTACAAAGTGTCTACACCATGAACTTGAAAGAAAAAAAAGACTCATGAGAAAGCATTCGTAGAGGTTGTGTTAGTATTTCCATGGATAGTTTTACGAGCCTAGTGATAGTCTGACAAGGCTCCTCCATCACAAGAACCCGACGAACCTCCTTTGTGACCTTTGGAAATAGATGCTGTGAGAGAGAAGCATTGGAGAACACGAACCGAAGGAACATAAACTGACAAAGGGGTATTACATGCAGATAAAAGACATGGCTGATGAGGAACGAGAGACTTTTAAGTGACTGTGGACGTGAGTGAGCAAAGGGTGAAGGAGGAGCAAGGACTTTAAAAATAGGGACAGTTACTGATGACTGGACGATGGCTGACGAAGGGACGGACGGAATGCAAGTGAGGAAACATGGAAACATGGAAACATGGAAATGCAGGCAACAGAAAGCCTATTGGCTCATTACGAGGTCGACCGCTTGGGTGATTTAATCTGCTCGACCGCCACTTGGGGCATGGTGAGCAGATGAAAGCACCTCGATATTGAGGAGCAGATGGAAGCCCCTCGTTATTCAGTTTACTCCTGACGCAGCGAAATGACGGTCGATTCTATATTTGAAGGAGTTGATGGTATTCGCATTTACTACTTCTGAGGGAAGATTGTTCCAGTGGCGGATGACTCGGTTTGAGAAACTCCTTCAATGTCTGTGTTACATCGACTCGACTGAATGGGTAAACCGTTATTTCTAGTTCATGAGTTGGTTTGCAGTTCAAAGAATTTGGAGTAATCGACGTTATTGATTTTTTCAGATACTTGAAGACTTGAATCATATCCCCTCGTAGGCGTCTTTTCTCCAATGTAAAGAGATTGAGTCGCTTGAGTCGTTCCTCGTACGGTTGAGCCCTGAAGGTTGGAATCATCTTTGTGGCGCGTCGTTGAATCCTTTCCAGTAAAGCAATGTCCTTTCTGTAATTGGGAGACCAGAACTGCACTGCATACTCGAGGTGCGGTCTTACCATGGAATTATACAAGGATAGCATCACGTCTGGTGTTTTACACTCGAAGTTCCTCGCTATGAACCCGAGCATAATGTTGGCCTTGTTGTATGCTTTTTTACAGTGATTCGCGTGTTTCAGGTCACTGCTGATAGTGACTCCAAGATCCTTTTCCTCCTGCATCGCTTGCAGAGGTCTCCCATTCATGATGTATGTGTGGTTACTATTTTGGGACCCAATGTGCATGACTTTGCATTTGTCAACATTAGGAAGACATTCGCCATTTTCCGACCAGTCGATAATGTGATTGAGGTCTTTCTGAATGATTTCGCAGTCGGTCTTGGTGAGGGCATCTCCACCCACCTTGGTGTCATCTGCAAATTTCGATATTGTGGATTTCAGTCCTGATTCTAGGTCATTGATATATATGATAAAGAGGATGGGTCCCAGCACTGACCCTTGAGGCACTCCACTAGTGACTGGTAGCCAATCGGAAGGCTGTCCGCTGAGTAGTACTCGTTGTTTTCTGTCAGTGAGCCAATCTCTTATCCACGCGATCAGATTGGCTCCGATGCCCGCCGAGTGCAGTTTCTTAAGGAGTCGCTCGTGCGGTACCTTGTCGAAGGCTTTCTGAAAGTCAGGTATATAACATCACTGGGGATGTGGGCATCCCAGTTCTTATATATACCTTGGAAGAAGTCTAATAAATTCGTTAGGCAGGAGCGCTTGTTTCTGAAGCCATGCTGGGTGTCGGAGATTATATTATTGTTTTCTAGAAACTTAACAAGTTTATCTCTAATAATCTTTTCGAGTATTTTTCCTGCCACTGATGTCAAACTTATGGGCCTGTAGTTTAATGCAACGATTTTGTCTCCTTTTTTGAAAATCTGTGTTACGTTCGCCATCTTCCAATCTTCCGGGACCTTGTTTAGTTGAACTGACCGGTTGAATATGGTAGTGAGTGGTTGAAGTATTTGTTGTTTAAGCTCTTTAATAACCGTCAGGGACAAACTGTCAGGTCCAGGACTTCGTGTCGAGTTTGTCAAGTCCAAGGAGGAGGAGGAGGCGAAGGAATGTCATTTTAAGGACTGAGAGACGTGAGGAGTGAGTGAGTGTGTGTGTGTGTGTGTGTGTGTGAGTGAGTGAGTGAGTGAGTGAGTGAGTGTGTGTGTGTGTGTGTGTGTGTGTGTGTGTGTGTGTGTGTGTGTGTGTGTGTGTGTGTTCTATGTGGCGTGAGAGAAACGCCAAACAAGAAAACAACAACGACACAATGCTAAGAAATAATTGCCAGAGGAAGTACACAGAGAAGGAGAAAGGAGACAAGAAAGAAGGGACAGGATACAGGAGGGACAGGGAAGTGTGTGTCTGAATATAGCGTCCAGAATATTCCCTCCTCCTCTCCCTCCTTCTCTCCCCTTCCCTCCCTCCCTCCCTCCCTCCCTCCCTCCCTCTATTCCTCCTTCCCTCCGTCCTTCACTCTCTCCTCTCCCTCTCCCACTTCCTAGGTCGACGGAAGAGCATCAAGGGTTGGTAAAGGTGCTACATATATTATAAGAGGAGGAAGGAAGAATAGAAAGATTAGAAAGGAAGAGAGAAGACACAAGAATATAAGGAAAGAGTACGTGTTATGCGTGGATGAGGAGCACCAGCAGGAATAAGCCGCCTCAGTCCACACCAGAGCATGAAAGGGTTGGTGACGGTGACAGACACATGAGAACACGCAGGAAACAATGAAGTATATATGCATGATCTATGTGGGTGAAGAGCAAACAAAAAGATCCGTATTCTCAAACATTCTGGGCTCACACCCACATATAGTAAGCCTTTCGTAGAGGTGGTGTTAATATTTCCACGGGCAGACCGATTAATATTTGTATGGGCAGTTTTTTTGAGCCTAGCGATAGTCTGACCACACTTCTGCACCATGAACGTGAAGAAACACTCACGAGAACCCGACTAATCTCTTTGTGGACTTTGGAAACAGCTGTTGTGTGAGTGCCGGAAGCCTCTGAGAATATGGGTTTAGTATTTCCAAGGGTAGTTTTATGAGGCGATTGATAGTTTGACAAGGCTCTGCACCATGAACATGAAGAAACGCTCATGAGAACCCGACTTATTTCCTTTGTGGCCTTTGGAAATAGCTATTGTGAGAGTCGAAAGCGTCAGAATATGGGCCTAGTATTTCCAAGTGTAGTTTTATGAGCCTAGCAATAGTTTGAGAACCCTTCTGCACCATGAACGTGAAAAAACACTCCTCCACTAACCTCCTTTGTGGCCTTCGGAAACAGCTGTTGTGAGTCACGAAATCGTCTGAGAATACGGGCTTCGTTACACTAAACTTCGAGACTATACAAGAATACGAACAATGACGAACGACTCTACCAACAACGCTATAGAGAGTACAACGACGTGGAAAAGAAGCGTGTGAAAGGGGAAAGCAGGTAAGAGGGTCAGCAGGTGAGAGAGAACAGTAGACAGACAAAGGAAGACGAGAAGAATGGACGCAAGGAGTGAGTAAAGAAAGAGATGACAAAGGAGAGGAGAGAATAATGGTAGTAAGAAAGGTGTAAAGAAGAACATGGGACAAAGAGAAGGAAGAAGAATAGCGGTGAGACGTGAATACAGAAACAGATGATGACAAGGGAGAAAAGAAGAATAGGAGGAAGAAGGGAATATAGAAACACGAGAAGAATAAAATCAAAGAGTAAAGAAATGGTAGATAACAAAGAAAGTGAAAAGAAGAAGAGATTAGAAGGATGGAGAAGAAACAGAGGATAATGGAGAAGAGAAAAGTAGACTTGAGGCAAAAAAACGAAGATGACAAGGAAGAAAAGAATAAATAAAGGAGTGAAGAAACAAAAATAACAAAGAAGACGAGAAGAGAGACAAGAAAGGAGAAAAACAGTAGATGACGAGGAAGAAGAGAAGAATAGAGAAAGGAATGAAGGAAGGAACAGAAGAAGGATAAAGAAGGAGAAAGATAAGAAGGTGTAACGAAACAGCAGATGACAAGGAAAACGAGAAAGATAGAGGCAAAAGGGAATAAAGAAAAGTATAAGACGAAAGAAGAAGAGAATAACAGAAGCAAGAAGTGTGGAAAGAAACAACAGGAAGACAAAGGAAGAAGATAAAGAAGAAAGAAGCTAAATAAGAAAGAAGAAAGAAAAGAAGATAAACAAGAAAGAAGAAAGAAAAGACAATGAAGAAAAGGAAGAAGATAAAAAAAGAAGAAAAGAAGAAGGAAGATCAAGAAACAAGACGGCACAGAAAGGCGTGCAGTGTAGCGGCCCGAGAGGCGACTGGATTCGATTGGGTTGACTGATCAGAGAAGCTTGGCGCGGCATCTTGAGTCACGAGGCGCTGAATTCCTTTAGAGGAGAGAGCAAGAGGAACTAATACTACAGAGGAGTAGACTGTGTGAAGAGAATAACGTTAAGAGTACCGGCAATATAAGAACGAGTTGGTTAGTGAACTTAAAACACTTAAAACCCAACGCTATAGCCAGAGTAACATTAGGCCGTCCCTTCTCTTTAAAGAATACGATGATGGTAGGTCAGTAAGCTTATACATTTAAATCCCAGCGCTGTAACCAGAGTATAAAATTAAACAGCCCCTAATTCCCTTCCTGATACGAGCACGATAATGGCTCGTTTATAGGCTTTTAACACTCCCGTCCCGCCCCTTTACCCTTCTGTATGGTCACAATAATGATTGGTTAGTGGCCATAACACGAAGGACCCAACGCTGTAGCTAGAGTAATGTTAGATCGCCCATTCCCCTTATTAAAGTACCGCTCGGGACGCGAACTAGATGACGAGTAGAATAGTGCCAACAGGAAAACAAGGAAGGAGAATCGTAACAATGGAATAACGTCAAAAACAGAATGGTGGCAACAGATAAACGCCAAGAATTACCAGTGGCAACAGCATAAGACATAGGGGGATACAGAAAATCGTCGAAATAGAAGTGGGTGAAGGAGAATGCTGGTTGGAGAGAGAACGTTGGGCGACAAGATGAAGATATAAGCGATGGGGGAACATTGGGAAAGGAACAGATGGCGAATGATTGGGGGACGCTGAATGAAGGGACACCTGGTAATATGAAGGGACAAAAAGGGGAGAAGGGAAAGAACGTTACGGGAAGGGAAGAAAGTTGTGTGAAAAGGAGCGTCGACTGATAGGAAAACGTTGGGTGGGTAAAGAGGGGAACGTGGGTGAGTGAAGAGAGAGAGGAACGTTGGGTGAAGGGAAGAGGGGAACCTTGAGTGGGTGAATGAAGGGAAGGAACAGCTGGGTGAGTGAAGGAAGGGAACGTCGGGTGAAGGGAAGGGATACTTGAGTGAGTGAAGGGACAGTTAGGTGGGTGAAGGGAAAGAACGCTGGGTGAAGAAACAACTGGGTGAAGGATGGGGGAGGGAAGCTGGAACGTTGGGTTAAGGGAAAGAACGTTGGGTAAAGGGAAAGAACGTTGGGTGAAGGGAAAAAACGCTGGGTGAAGGGAAAGAACGTCGGATGCAGGGATAAACGTTGGGTGAAGGGAAAAACGTTGGTTGAAGGGAAAGAACGTTGGGTGAAGGGAAAAACGTTGAGTGAAGGGAAAAACGTTGAGTGAAGGGAAAGAACGTTGGTTGAAGGGACAGAACGCTGGGTGAAGGGAAAAACGTTGAGTGAAGGGAAAAACGTTGGTTGAAGGGAAAGAACGTTGGGTGAAGGGAAAAACGTTGAGTGAAGGGAAAGAACGTTGGTTGAAGGGAAAGAACGTTGGGTGAAGGGAATGAACGTTGGGTGAAAGGAATGAACGTTGGGTGAAGGGAAAAAACGTTGGGTGAAGGGAAAAACGTTGGTTGAAGGGAAAAAACGTTGGGTGAAGGGAAAGAACGTTGGGTGAAGGGAAAAAACGTTGGGTGAAGGGAAAGAACGTTGGGTGAAGGGAAAGAACGTTGGGTGACGGGAAAGAACGTTGGATGAAGGGAAAACACGTTGGTTGAAGGGGAAAAACGTTGGTTGACGGGAAAGAACGTTTGTTGAAGGGAAAGAACGTTGGGTAAAGGAAAAGAACGTTGGATGAAGGGAAAAAACGTTGGGTGAAGGGAAAAAACGTTGGATGAAGGGAAAGAACTTTGGGTGAAGAGAAAAAAACGTTGGGTGAAGGGAAAAAACGTTGGATGAAGGGAAAGAACTTTGGGTGAAGAGAAAAAAAACGTTGGGTGAAGGGAAAAAATGTTGGGTGAGAGGAAAGAACGTTGGGTGAAGAGAAAGAACGTTGGGTGAAGGGAAAGAAACGGTGGGTGAAGGGAAAGAACGTTGGGTGAAGGGAAAGAACGTTAGGTGAAGGGAAAGAACGTTGGGTGAAGGGAAAGAACGTTGAATAAAGAGAAGGAACGTTGAATGAAGGAAAGAAACGTTAAGTGAAAGAAGGAAACGGTTAGTGAAAGCAAAGAGAAAGAAGCATCCCGAAAAGGCCCGGCCATCGCATCTCCTCGTTACGGAATCTCTTCGGCGCAGCATCTTTACATCTAAGTCTGTATACACCAAGTCAAGTCACTCTGCTTCAAAACTGTGACCGGTACGCGCAGGAGGTGGTTTTGGGGCGGAGCAGCGGGATGACGTCACTTGAAGCCAAAAAAAAAAAAATACCCGCCAGTTCAGTGGAGACTAAAGTTGTTGCCGTATGTGCACTCTGGATGTGCATTCTCGCCTTCTTTCACAGCGCGTTCAGGCAAGCTACTGTCGAAAAAATATGTCTTTTTATTGTCCCATTGCATGACTGTAATTTCAATGACTACAAACGGCGGTGTGGGGTGTGAGGGAGGCCATGTTGAAGTGACTGATTTAAATTAGTACACCTTTCCTCGTTTTCTCTAAACCCCTGTTTCTAGATTCTCTAGTTTGGCTCCAAGCAGTGTCACGCATTAATCACGCCTCGGCCGTGTCTCCTCCCACAAACCATGCGTATGACTTGACTTGGTGTATATAGACTTAGCTTTACATTACGTCGCTACTTACGCCCGGAAATTAATACTGACGCGCTCTCTCTCTCTCTCGCCTCGCTGTCACAATTGCCTTCCATCCTTCCCCTTTTTCCTTCCCGGGGTCATATTCTTAAACATTTCGGCGCCCAAGCAAACATAATTCACAAGGCTTTCGAAGGAGTTTGAGGCGTTTTCACGGGTAGTTTCATGACCCTGGTGATAGCTTGACCATTCTTCTGTACCATGAACCTAAAGAAACACTCATGAGGAGCCGACTGAGCTCCTTTTTGGCCTTTGGAAATAGTTGATGTGAGAGGTGGCAGCGTCTGAGAATACCGTCCCTGCAGGCTCGTTTTAGTGACAGTATCAGCGAGGGAAGTAACTTGCTCTCCTTCACGCCTCCTTCCTCCTCCTTTTCCGGCTGTTTCCGCCACGTTACTCTTCTTGTTTAACACTGGGCGGCTGCCTACTACATGAGAGGCCCGTATTCTCAACCATTCCGAAGTCTAAACACTCACTCTGGATAAGACTTTCGTATACGTTGTGGGTATCTCCATGGGAAGTGATAGTTTTGATTTAATATTATACGGCTGCTAATACATGTGGCTCATATTCTTAAAGGTTTCGGGGCTCACACACATAAATTTGATAAGGCTTTGGTAGAGGTTGTGTTAGTACTTCCATGGCTAGTTTTATGAGCCTAATAATAGTCTTACGAAGCGGTGGCTGAGTAGTTAGCGTGCGGGCGCGGCGTCCAGCAGGATGTGGGTTCGCGTCCCGCCCGCCGCCACAAGTTGAGATTTTTCAGTCACCGCCGAGTGGCTTAAGACTACCCACATGCTGTCCTGAAGACCTATTATCAACCGGGACTCTAGATTCTCTCTCTAAAAGAAAGGATCTAAGATGAGGTCCAGGGGGGCAGCATAAGCCAAGCAAGATGGCGCCACTCTAAACACTTGCCTGCGCCATAACGGATTGGGACCGACCACCAGGCCCCGCCAAGAATGCCTACCGGCGCCACAGGCAGAACCGTAAAGAAATAGTAATAATAATATCTATTAAGAAATATATATGTAAAAATATTCTCACACATTTCGTCGCTTATGTCCCGTTCACTATGATCAGGAGCCCTTGTTACAATAGTGCATACACGTAACGCACGTTTATAATTTGCTTTTCGAATAATATAATATAAACTATTTCGTCTCTTTGTTTACCTCGGCTGCAAGGAGAACACGATTGGCATTGGCGAGGGAAACTGGACCCCAAAAACATATTGGAAAAGCAGCCGGCGATGGAAATTCCACACAAAAAAAGAGAAAAGTACGAGAGCAAATATTCAACATAAACTGCCTGAAAAACACATTGAAATATCAGCCGACGAACAAACATTCAACACACACACAAAGGGAAAGAATTAGAGTAAAGATTCAACACAAACTTCCTGAAAAACGTGCCTGGCTGGACTCTGACACGAACACAAACGAATAGCCAGAGACGCAAAACACTACAAACGATCAATTAAACCTAATTAAAAAAACAACAGCGAAAAGAGATGAGGAAAAGAAGGCAAGTCTACTGTTCGTGTAGCCTGATTAAGGCCTTGACTTAACACCCGACCGACTCAAACTGTACAGAGGAAGGCAGTGAAAGGAATGTGCACGAGTTAAAATATATAATCGTAAAACTGAGATTATTAAAAACGAAAATAGAAAGAGATCCTAAAGAAAGAGAAATGCCCATCGTTAATGTGAAATACAATAGACTAAACGAGGCAAACTGTAGGAAGGAAAACTGACAGCTGAAAATGAATGAGTTAAAATATCTAACCATGAACGAAAACTTATTAAAAAAGAAGAAAGGAAAAAAAATGGATCCATGTCAATAGTTAGCATGACTTTCAAATCAATCAGCAAATCAAGGTAAACTATAAAAAGGAGAAATGACAGCTGAAAATGCACGAGTTAAAACTTCTTTTCATTAAAAAGAACTTACTGAAAAATTAATATAGAAAGGGAGCCCTGCTGAAAATCAATAGACACACCGCCGAGGCTTGTACAAAGGAAGACATACGACTTAAAAATGCGTTGAGCTCGTGAAATATGCAACGAATAAAGGACATGTATGAAAAATTAATAAAATAAAAATTAAATACTTACCACCACACACATCGATCTTCTACCTCCTTCACGACCACCTTCGCTAAAAGACCAACACAGGGAAGACTCAACAAGGAAACACTAACAACAAAACACTCCCTCTCTGATCAATTAACCATTAGAAAAAAAATGTTTAAAAGTGCAAATAATATAGACTAACACAACATTCCTCCCGAAATTGACCTCTCTTTCGGCCACCTCTTTTTGATTCTTTTTTTAGGGGCAGCGAGTAGCGGGCTTTTTTTATTATTGTTTCTTTTTTTGTGTCCTTGAGCTGCCTCCTTAGTTGTAAAAAAAAAGAAAAAAAACCTACACATCGATCTCATACGCATCTCGAAATAATCACTAAACGACCAACACAAGGAAGGCTCAACAAAGAAATACTAACAACAAA
>NC_066552.1:14941012-15006012 GCF_024679095.1 Eriocheir sinensis
CACCTCCCCGGCCTCTCATCGCCTCCTCAGCTAATAGAAAATGAAGTTATCGGAACAGCCCTCAATCCGTTTGTCTTCGCCGCTCATCAGGGCTCAGCAATAAGCCCAAATTAGCAGCTTCAGGGATAACTGGCTCGCGCACCGACGTATTGAGCCGCTGGTAGGAACACGTATAAAGACTTGACGGGTGATGCTCAGTGTAATTGGGTGAGAGGGAAAAGAAAGAGGGACATAGGAACATATTAAAGGGACGTATTGGGCCGCTGGTAGGAACACTTATACAGGCTTGACGGGTGATGCTCAGTGTAAGGATTTGAGAGGGAAAAGAAAGAGGGACATAGGAACATATTAAAGGGACGTATTGGGCCGCTGGTAGGAACACGTATACAGGCTTGACGGGTGATGCTCAGTGTAAGGAGTTGAGAGGGAAAAGAAAGAGGAACATAGGAACATATTAAAGGGAAGTATTGAGCCGCAGGTAGAAACACGTAGAGGCTTGACGGGTGATGCTCAGTGTAAGGAGTTGAGAGGGAAAAGAAAGAGGAACATAGGAACATATTAAAGGGACGTGTTGAGCCGCTGGTAGGTGCAAGTAAGGGTTAACAAGGGATACTGGATGATAGGAATTGTTGAGGGGGGACAGAGAGGCAAAAGGACATTGTGAAGTGAGTAATAATAATAAGTAAGTAGACAATAATGCAGGAATAAAGGAGGTAGGGAACATATAAAAGGGACGTGTTGAGCCGCTGAGAAGACCATGTAGAGGCTTGATAAGTGATGCTGGATGATGGGAGTTGTTGAGAGGGGAAGAGACAGAGGGACATTGTACTGTGAGTGAGTAATAATAGTTAGTAAGTAGGCAATAATAGTAAGAATATAGGAAGCACATCACATAGTAAGAGAAGTATTTAGCCGTTGGTAGGAGCATGTAGAGGCTTGACTGGATGATAGGAGTTGTTGAGAGGGGAAGAGACAGAGGGACATTATAAGGTAAGTAATAATAGTGAGTAAGCAGGCAATAGGAGTACGAATATAGGAAGCAGGGCACATAGTAAGAGACGGATCTAGCCGCTGGTATGAACACGTATACAGAGGCTTGGCAAGTGATGGTTAAGTAAGGAGTTAAGGGGGAAAGAGAGAAAAAAAGATGGTCATTTAAAGATTTAGAGACGCTTTAAGAGGGCATATTAAGAGACATATTAAAGACCGTATTAAGGCCACTCTTAGAAGCGGCCTGGTGATGAGCACACACGCTTAAGAAGTGATATGGATAGAAGGAAAAGTGAATAGTGGAGACAGAGGGACATATCAAGGGTCATAGTTAGTAGTTAGTGGTTAGGTGAGGTTAGGTTAGGTTAGGTAAGTAAGGATACGGGAGACAGAGAGGGACATATCAAGGGCCATAGTTAGTAGTTAGTGGTTAGGTTAGGTTAGGTTGGGTCAGGTTAGATTGGGTTTAGGTTAGTCATACAAAAGTACATACTAAGAGGGGCATATTAAGGAACATATCAAGGTCTGGCGATGAGGACGTAGGTTGTGTTGATGGATATACAGAGGAGTTAAAGGTTTTGTTTAGTTAAAGGTTCCTTATCGTCATTTTACTTTTTTTTTCTCACATGATACGGTCTCCATCCATTCTGTCATTATTAAAAGTGAGGCACAACCGAAGCTCTTTCATTTTTTTCATTTTTTTCCTTCTTATTCTCTCTCTCTCTCTCTCTCTCTCTCTCTCTCTCTCTCTCTCTCTCTCTCTCTCTCTCTCTCTCTCTCGTCAGCGCCCTGCCTCACTCCGAGAGGTCAAACCGCACGCTCCCACTTCCGTGACCTCTCTCGCTTGCGATTCCACCCTCGTGTGCTGTACTGAATTGTACTGTAGATCTTGCTGTGCTGTGTGCCGTGTGCTATTTCGCGTCGTGCTGCGTACTGCTTATTGTCAACCGAGTTAGCTGCCTGAAGAGGTGTGCTGTTTGCTGTGCGACCACGTGCTTCGCTGGACAGGATTAAGTGTTGCCCTTATTTTTACTACCTCTCTCTGCCTGTATCTACCCTCTCGCCGTAGCGCCCTGCAAAACATATATACACATATACACAAAACACAGTGTTACACTCTTTCCGCCACATTCTTTGTATATTTCCAGATTCCACTCCGACGCCACTCCCTACGCAGGTGTTCAGACTTACCTGACCTGACTTGACCAGATTATTCCCCAGAGACACAGTAATCCTCTAAATTTTTCATCACCTGCGTCACTCCTTCTCGTCCCTCGCGTTTCGCTCCTCCTTTCTCTCGCCTCCCTCTCCATTGCCCCCCCAACTCTCTCTCTCTCTCATTACTACCCCCCACTTGCCCCTCGCTGTCTCTCCTTCCTCACTCCCTATCTCGTTCCCACCCTCTCTCTCTCCCCCTTTCCTTCGCCCTCTTCCTCCTCCATCCCTATCTCCCTCCTACGCCTTCCCATCTCTCTCTCTCTCTCTCTCTCTCTCTCTCTCTCTCTCTCTTATTCTCGCTTATTCACGCACGCGTCCCTCTGCCCTACGAAAAAAAGCAAAGCAAATATATAGATAAACACTACTCACTTGCTTTCTCCTCCTTACCAAGATGGTGCTAAAGAAATGTTCGACTTGCACAGGAAACTTCTGTGGTCATTTCTTCTCAGGACGATCGACCGTCTGCAAGATCTGCCTGTTGACACAGCAGATGGAAACGAGACTCCTTCAACAGGACGAAAGGCTGACGGCTGGCGAGAAGAAGATCACCGAACTAACAAGTACTGTTGATACCTTGCAGGAGTTTATCCAGGCCAACATCGTCGCCCCTCCTGCAACGGACGCCTCATCACCCTCCTCACCTGCACTCGATGCCCAGCCACCTTCCGAAGAAGGCACGTCACAGGGAACCGGTAGAGCTGACGCTGAATGCTTCACCCCCGTGAGAGGAGGAGCCAGACCCGCCCCTAGAGCCATTTATCCTACTCATTGCTACAACAGATTTGCCATACTGGAGGAGGAGGACGAGGAACAGAGCACCTTCTTGGTCGGTGACTCTATGATTCGCCATCAGGTGGTTGAATTCTGTGGCAGAGTACCCCGTCGTAGTCGTAACTACTGTTATCCTGGAGCTGGTGTTGACGACATCACAGCTGCCCTGGACGAGGTCTCCGCTGTGGCCTCTAATGACTCACTCTTTGTTCTCCACACAGGTACAAACGACGTCACCACGACCCGGTCTGAGGAACTGCTGGACAAGTACCGTAGGCTCATCCAGCAGTATAAGTCTAAATCCCTAATATTATGATTTCAGGAATTCTACCACGGACATGGGATGAGGGCGACTTCTACAGTAAGGCCTTCAGCCTCAACAACCGCCTGCAGACTCTCTGCGGAGAGCTTGACGTCGAATTCTTTAACGCCTGGAACGATTTCTACGGCCAGAGTATACTTTTCCAAAGGGACGGCATACACCTGTCCCCCATCGGGGCAGCCAGATTTGGAAGGCTCCTCAACAACGCCGTACGTAACGCCCGAACAACAAAAAACGACTCTCAGCCACGTCCTTCCACCCCGCCCGTGTAAATAGACACCATACACCGCAACAGACTCGTAACATTGAACCCTCCAGTACCTCTATTACCAAGCTTCAAGATAACCTAAGAGTCCTTAGTTTCAATGCGCGTAGCCTAAGAAACAAGTTTGATGAACTGCGATGTCTTGCTTTGACAGAAAACTTTGACGTAATTGCTATAACCGAAACATTTATTGACACCACTAATATTGATTTAAGTTCCGAATACAACATAGATGGCTACAGATTCTTCAACAATGATCGTGTAAACCGTAGAGGGGGTGGTGTCGCCCTTTTTGTCAAAAGCTACTTGCAACCTACTGACAAAACACCAAGAAACAGTAACGTTGAACATTTGTGCGTGCGAGTAAACATTGCAAAAGTCAATTTAAATATATCTGTCACTTACAGGCCTCCGGGGCAATCACTTGATGGCGATCTTGAAATGTACAGCGTCTTAAGGCAGTCACTTAATAACAGCGACTCACTGATACTAGGAGACTTTAACCTCCCCCATATCGACTGGGCGACACTGTCGGGTACAGAAGGTGAGTCCCATAGAATGATCGAATTTCTAGAGGAAAATTATCTAAGCCAAATGGTTTCTGAACCAACTCGACAAAATAACATACTTGACCTTGTTATAGCGACCCAAGATAACCTAGTCAGTAATGTCACGGTAGGAGAACACCTCGGTTCCTGCGATCATAAACTAGTGCGCGTTGACATTAGAGCTCAAACATCGGTGACTGAAAATAAAATTAAGGTGCCCAATTTCAAAAGAGCCAACTTCGTAGAAATCCGACGAAAACTAATAGATATGCAACTATCAGATGACGGCAATGCAGAGGACGCCTGGCTAAACTTTAAAAATCACTTACTCACTCAGCAGGACACATTTGTACCCATGTGCGAGAAGCGAATTAACACTAATAAAAGTCCACCGTGGTTTAATAGCGAAATTAAACACTCAGTCAAGGAGAGAAAATTGTCTTACAGGTTAAAGAAAGACCTAAGCACGCCCGAAAACATTAGACTTTACAATGATGCAAGGCGACGAGTAAAAAGATTAGTGCATCAGGCAAAGCGTAGATATGAGGAAAATATTGCAGCCAACTGTAAAAATAATCCGAAATCCTTCTTCAGTTACATAAACAACAGAAAGGCGATCAGAAGTGGAATTGGACCTTTAACAAACAGCGACGGTGCACTAGTGACTGACAGCCAACACGTTGCAAACCTATTAAATAATTACTTTTCCTCGGTGTTTAATAATAACAGTCCCCCCACCACCACCACCAACACCAGTACTAATGTAAATCCCGAGCATGCATTGTCTAACTTTGAAATAAAACCCGATGAAGTCCTTAAAGCCCTCAAATCACTTAAAACAAATAAAAGTCCTGGACCTGATAAAGTATATCCAACTCTGCTGAAAGAAACAAAGAGCGAAATACTCTCCTCCCTCACAACCGTATTCAATATGTCCTTGCGACAAGGCATTGTCCTTCAGATTGGAAAAAGGCTAACGTGACACCGATTTTAAGAAAGGAGACAAAAAGTACCAGGTAATTACAGGCCCATTAGTCTAACTTCGGTTGTAGGTAAGCTACTTGAGGGCATAATTAGAGACAAAATTGTGAGTTACCTTGAAAGCCACTCATTAATTGGGGACTCACAACATGGCTTCCGAAACAAAAGATCCTGCCTATCAAATCTATTAACCTTTTATAACGACCTCTTCACTGTTTATGACGTAACCAAATCACTAGACGTAGTCTATCTTGATTTCCAGAAAGCGTTTGATAAAGTCCCGCATCATAAATTACTTTACAAATTAAAGCAAATAGGTATTGACGGTCAGGTTAACCAATGGATCGCGAATTGGTTGAGCAACAGACAACAAAGAGTAGTGATTGACGGATTTAACTCAGAGTGGGCGCCTGTCACTAGTGGCGTCCCTCAGGGCTCGGTTCTTGGCCCAGTGCTCTTCATTATTTACATCAACGACGTGGATGTTGGACTCAATAACCGCATTAGTAAATTTGCAGACGACACAAAGATTGGTAACTCGGTTCTCACTGACGAAGACAGGCAAAGCCTCCAAGAGGATTTGCACAAAATTTCAGCTTGGTCGGATAGATGGGAGATGCCCTTTAACGTAGACAAGTGCCAGGTCCT
Organism: Eriocheir sinensis; assembly: GCF_024679095.1. Lineage (NCBI taxonomy): Eukaryota > Metazoa > Arthropoda > Malacostraca > Decapoda > Varunidae > Eriocheir > Eriocheir sinensis. The sequence continues at coordinate 14,946,756 of NC_066552.1, forward strand.
TCAAGTTGGAACGAGGAATAAGAAGTTTGATTACGAAATGCGCGGCGTTAAACTCAAAAGCGTTCAATGCGTCAAGGACTTGGGGGTCAAAATCGCGTCAAACCTCAAATTCTCACAGCAATGCATCGATGCAGCAAATAAAGCGAACAGAATGTTGGGCTTCATTAAAAGAAACTTTTTATTTAAGAATAAAGATGTAATACTCCGCTCTACAACAGTTTAGTCAGACCCCACTTGGAATATGCGGTACAGTTTTGGTCTCCCCACCATGCAAAGGATATTGCTAAATTAGAAGGTGTTCAGCGTCGGGCAACGAAAATGATCCCTTCCTTGCGCAACAAATCCTACGAAGAAAGGCTTTCCACCCTTAACATGTTCTCTCTTGAGAAACGTCGCCTCCGAGGAAAACTGATCGAATGTTTTAAAATACTTAATGGTTTCACGAATGTAGACAGATCAACATTGTTTATGATCTATGACACTTTGCGCACGAGGAACAATGGCGTAAAACTCAGATGTAGACAAGTAAATTCAGACTGCACCAAATTTTTCTTCACCAACGTTGTAGTGCGAGAATGGAATAAGCTCCCATCATCAGTGGTCCAGTGTAACACGATTGACTCCTTAAAAAATAAGCTCGACCGTCACTTCCTTCAACTTAATATCAACTAGAGTAGAAATGCAACGTTTTGGAGTCTTCTGATTAATGTAAAATCACTTAGGTTTAAGGACAGACCAACAAGTCTGGACCATGGGGTCTGTGTGGTCTGATTTTCTATGTAAATCTATGTAAATCTCTCTCTCTCTCTCTCTCTCTCTCTCTCTCTCTCTCTCTCTCTCTCTCTCTCTCTCTCTCTCTCTCTCTCTCTCTCTCTCTCTCTCTCTCTCTCTCTCTCTCTCTCTCTCTCTCTCTCTCTCTCTCTCTCTCTCTCTCTCTCTCTCTCTCTCTCCAATTCCTTACTACATTCCTTCCTTTCCCCATTCACTCCAGAGGTACATTCCAGCGCCATTGTTCCAAATAAATAAACTTGCCCTATAACTTCCAACCTTTACCTCTGTCTCTTATATTCTCTTCTCTCTTTCTCTCTGTCCAAGTTTTATACACGTCTCTTTTGTTTCTAGTTTGTTAGTTACGATCCGACACACTAATTCACCATTGTTCAAAGAGTCTAGCTAAAGATTGATTGAGGGAAAAAGAAGGAAAGAAATATAGAGAAAAGGAGGTTATTAGAGAAAGGGGAGCTGGGGGAAGGGGATGAGGTTGGTAATGAGGGAAAAGAGGATAATAGTGAGGCAATAGAAAGGGAAGGAAGAAAACAATGAAAAAGTAGAAAAAGAAAATGAGGATGAGAGACAGACAGAAAGAAAGACAAAATGAAAGCTGAGAGATAAAAAAGAAAGGAAGAGAAAGACAGAAAAAAAGACACCCCGCCCCTCATCCCTAACCACCCTGGCTGAAGAGACCACAACACGCTAATGGCTCCTGAGTGCTAACGATGGCCGCCTCTAAAACACTCAGTGGCTCGGGTAAATCTCCCCGCCTGTTCCTGCCGCCCCCCCCCCGCGGCGATAATCCCAGGTGCCGCTGGGTTTGTGCAGGTCTTCATCGCCTAAAGCAACAGGTCACCCATTCCCCGTGATGTATACACGAAGAGACTCAACACTCCAGGCCTTTGTTCTTATAGTCTTCATCGCCTAAAGCAACAGGTCACCCATTCCCCGTGATGTATACACGAAGAGACTCAACACTCCAGGCCTTTGTTCTTAGTCTTCATCGCCTAAAAAACAGGTCCCGCAGTCCCCCTTGAAATACGAAATCTCTGACGCCCGTATTCTCTGAGGCTTCCGGTTCTCAACTTCTCAAAACGACTATTTCCCAAGTCCACAAAGGAGATTAGTCGGGTTCTCACGAGTGCTTTATCGCGTTCATGGTGCAGAGGCCTTGTCAGACTATCACAAGGCTCATAGAACTACCATTGGAAATATTAACACAACCTCAACGAATGCCTCATCGTGTGTGGGTGTGTGGGCCCCGAAATGTGCCAGAATATGGGCCTCAGAGGAGCGATGGGTAATGACTATAAGAGTTGGCATGGGATGTGTAGGGAAAGGGCATTAAGGGATATAAGGGGATGTAAAGGGATGGAAGGAGAAAGGGTGCTGTGTTAAGGGGTCTAAGGGGATATAGAGGGATGGACAGGGAAAGGGTGTTGATTTAAGGGGTCTAAGGGGATATAAAGGAATGGAAAGGGAAAGGGTGTTGATTTAAGGGGTCTAAGGGGATATAAAGGGATGAACAGGGAAAGGGTGTTGTGTTAAGGGTTCTAAGGGGATATAAAGGGATGAACAGGGAAAGGGTGTTGATTTAAGGGTTCTAAGGGGATATAAAGGGATGAACAGGGAAAGGGTGTTGATTTAAGGGTTCTAAGGGGATGTAAAGGGATGAACAGGGAAAGGGTGTTGATTTAAGGGTTCCAAGGGGATATAAAGGGATGAACAGGGAAAGGGTGTTGATTTAAGGGTTCTAAGGGGATATAAAGGGATGGAAAGGGAAAGGGTGTTGATTTAAGGGTTCTAAGGGGATATAAAGGAATGGAACGGGAAAGGGTGTTGTGTTAAGGGGTCTAAGGGGATATAAAAGGATGAACAGGGAAAGGGTGTTGTGTTAAGGGGTCTAAGGGGATATAAAGGGATGAACAGGGAAAGGGTGTTGTGTTAAGGGGTCTAAGGGGATATAAAGGGATGAACAGGGAAAGGGTGTTGTGTTAAGGGTTCTAAGGGGATATAAAGGGATGAACAGGGAAAGGGTGTTGTGTTAAGGGTTCTAAGGGGATATAAAGGGATGAACAGGGAAAGGGTGTTGATTTAAGGGTTCTAAGAAGATATAAAGGGATGGAAAGGGAAAGGGTGTTGATTTAAGGGTTCTAAGGGGATATAAAGGAATGGAAAGGGAAAGGGTGTTGATTTAAGGGTTCTAAGGGGATATAAAGGAATGGAAAGGGAAAGGGTGTTGATTTAAGGGTTATAAGGGGATATAAAGGTATGTAAAGGGAAAGGGTGTTGTGTTAAGGGGTCTAAGGGGATATAAAGGGATGTACAGGGAAAGGGTGTTGTGTTAAGGGGTCTAAGGGGATATAAAGGGATGTATAGGGAAAGGGTGTTGTGTTAAGGGGTCTAAGGGGATATAAAGGGATGTATAGGGAAAGGGCGTTGTGTTAAGGGGTCTAAGGGGATATAAAGGGATGAACAGGGAAAGGGCGTTGTGTTAAGGGGTCTAAGGGGATATAAAGGGATGTATAGGAAAAGGGAGTTGTGTTAAGGGGTCTAAGGGGATATAAAGGGATGTACAGGGAAAGGGAGTTGTGTTAAGGGGTCTAAGGAGATATAAAGGGATGAACAGGGAAAGGGTGTTGTGTTAAGGGGTCTAAGGGGATATAAAGGGATGTATAGGGAAAGGGTGTTGTGTTAAGGGGTCTAAGGAGATAAAAAGGGATGAACAGGGAAAGGGTGTTGTGTTAAGGGGTCTAAGGGGATATAAAGGGATGTATAGGGAAAGGGCGTTGTGTTAAGGGGTCTAGGGGCTAAAAAGGGAATGAAAGGGAAAGGGCGTTGTGTTAAGGGGTCTAAGGGGATATAAAGGGATGAACAGGGAAAGGGTGTTGTGTTAAGGGGTCTAGGGGATATAAAGGGATGTATAGGGAAAGGGTGTTGTGTTAAGGGGTCTAAGGGGATATAAAGGGATGAACAGGGAAAGGGTGTTGTGTTAAGGGGTCTAGGGGATATAAAGGGATGTATAGGGAAAGGGTGTTGTGTTAAGGGGTCTAGGGGATATAAAGGGATGTATAGGGAAAGGGCGTTGTGTTAAGGGGTCTAGGGGATATAAAGGGATGTATAGGGAAAGGGTGCTGTGTTAAGGGGTCTAAGGGGATATAAAGCTATGTATAGGGAAAGGGCGTTGTGTTAAGGGGTCTAAGGGGATATAAAGGGATGAACAGGGAAAGGGCGTTGTGTTAAGGGGTCTAAGGGGATATAAAGGGATGTATAGGGAAAGGGTGTTGTGTTAAGGGGTCTAAGGGGATATAAAGGGATGAACAGGGAAAGGGCGTTGTGTTAAGGGGTCTAAGGGGATATAAAGGGATGTATAGGAAAAGGGTGTTGTGTTAAGGGGTCTAGGGGATATAAAGGGATGTATAGGGAAAGGGTGTTGTGTTAAGGGGTCTAGGGGATATAAAGGGATGTATAGGGAAAGGGCGTTGTGTTAAGGGGTCTAGGGGATATAAAGAGATGTATAGGGAAAGGGTGTTGTGTTAAGGGATCGCAGGGAACATAAAGGGCTGGAAATGGGTGTAGGAGGAAAGGTAATTGATTTAAAAGGAAAGGTCAATTATTTAAAGTACGTACAAGTCGTGATATAAAAAGGGGAAGGTAATTGATTTAAAAGGAAAGGTCAATTATTTAAAGTACATACGAGTCGTGATATAAAAAGGGGAAGATAATTGATTTAAAAGGGAAGGTCAATTAGTTAAAGTACACACGAGTCGAGATATAAAAAGGGAAAGGTAATATATTTAACGGAAAGGTAGTTCACTAAAGGGACAGGTAATTAACTGAAGGGATATAAAGGGATGTAGAGGAAAGGGTAACTGTTTTAAAGGTAAAGGTCAGTTATTTAAAGTGCACACGAGGCGAGATATAAAAAGGGCAAGGTAACTGATTGGACGGAAAGGTAGTTCACTAAAGGGACAGGTAATTAACTGAAGGGATATAAAGGGATGTAGAGGAAAGGGTAACTGTTTTAAAGGTAAAGGTCAGTTATTTACCGTTCACCGTTGACGAGGTTTCAGGCTGTGCTCCACTGTCAGCGCAGCGCTCCGCAGGGCCGTCAGCAATAATGATGTCAGCCTCAGTAATAATCCTCGATGCACTTATTCGCAACGTCGTAGTGAGTGAGTGAGTCTTAATTGCTTTCATGGATAACCTACTGATGTCCTTTTAATAAACTTGGCATCACTACAGTCACTTGGCCATGTTTTGGTTCGTGCTAATCACAATATCTTTCCTTTTCATAGTATCACAAATACCCATTGTTTCATGTTCCATTTATCTAATATTTCCTTTATATTATCACAGTTCATTGTCCAAACAAATCACGCCTGAAACCTCACTCAACTCCTTGACACTGGACCAGGGATGTATCGGTGTCGGTATCGGTGGTATCGGCACATTTTAAGAGTATCGGTAACGGTATCGGTATCGGTGGTATCGGCACATTTTAAGAGTATCGGTATCGGTATCGGTGGTAACGGCACATTTTAAGAGTATCGGTATCGGTATCGGTGGTATCGGCACATTTTAAGAGTATCGGTATCGATATCGGTATCGGTATCGGCTGATTTTCTGCCGACACTACCGATACTTGAAGGAGTTCTGTACGTCGCATGTCACTCGTTGCAAAATAATTTTGTTCAACAGAAATTGGGTTTTCTAATTTGTTGAAAAAATATTAGAAAAGTGTAATTATCCAGTATCATGTTACTACGTAATTTGGAATTTCCCGTGATTTAATTTTCATCACTTTTAACGATAAGATTCAAATTACTTTGAATACAAATATATAATACTTGGTATACAGTATAGTCTTTGGTACCACGGACGTGTACAATACAGGTTTAGTAGCTTCGGCGCGGGATTGGGGAAACCCCTTCACTCGCCTCATTTGCCTGCCTCAGTAAGTCAGACGGTCGCCCTGTAACGGGGCACGCTGCCAGGGCTGCCTAAATGTACGGCAATTAAGGTAAAGCTAACCTTGCTGAGTCAACTAAACCTCACGAGGCGCCTCCTCCCTCGCCCCTTGTCGAAACTCATGGGGGTGGGTGTTAACACTTGGGTTAACCATGCACTGCTGCTTCAACACGCCGTATAGGGTTAATATGCGCTTCCGTGGTGCAGTGGTCAGCACGTCTGGCTACGGATCTATGGACACCTTTTTTCAGGCCACCACTGGTTACTTTTTTTTCCTTCCCTTCTATGGTGGAAAAACGAGTAGTTTTTTTTTTTCTTAACATTTGATATTGCCTTTTGGCTGCTGGAATTGTTGTATAAAAAAAATAATGCACAGGTATCGGTATCGGTCAAATATTGGGGTATCGGTATCGGTCAAATATTGGGGTATCGGTATCGGTCACATATTGGGGTATCGGTATCGGTATCGGTCAAATATTGGGGTATCGGTATCGGTCAAATATTGGGGTATCGGTATCGGTCAAATATTGGGGTATCGGTATCGGTATCGGTATCGGTCAAATATTGGGGTATCGGTATCGGTATCGGTCAAATATTGGGGTATCGGTATCGGTCAAATATTGGGGTATCGGTATCGGTATCGGTCAAATATTGGGGTATCGGTATCGGTATCGGTCAAATATTGGGGTATCGGTATCGGTCAAATATTGGGGTATCGGTATCGGTATCGGTCAAATATTGGGGTATCGGTATCGGTCAAATATTGGGGTATCGGTATCGGTATCGGTCAAATATTGGGGTATCGGTATCGGTATCGGTCAGATATTGGGGTATCGGTATCGGTCAAATATTGGGGTATCGGTATCGGTATCGGTCAAATATTGGGGTATCGGTATCGGTATCGGTCAAAATTTTGGTATCGGTACATCCCTACACTGGACATCCGAGATTCAACCTCATCTTCAACCACAGATATTTCTTTAGATAGTTCTTGCTTGAATTTATCTACTTTTCAACAATGTTTTATGAAGACATGGAATGCAAATCCAATTTATGTTAGGTACACTATCCTGCTTGACTTGACTTGCCGACTCAGCAGTTCCAAGGAGCTCTCGCCGGCACGTCCACACCCTGCCACTCCTCTCACTCACATACGAGGCGAGACATAAAAAAAGGGAAAGATAAATGACTAAAGGGAAAGGTAATTGATTAAGGGGAAAGGTAATTGATTTAAAGAGTGAAAGGGCCGCACCTCTCTCTCTCTCTCTCTCTCTCTCTCTCTCTCTCTCTCTCTCTCTCTCTCTCTCTCTCTCTCTCTCTCTCTCTCTCTCTCTCTCTCTCTCTCTCTCTCTCTCTCTCTCTCTCTCTCTCTCTCTCTCTCTCTCTCTCTCTCTTTGACGACTGCGAGCCCGGGCGACTGACTTCTTTTCCCACCGTTCCTAGCAGTTAATTTACGGAGCGGCGTGACGGCGGCGGAACGGAGTCAAAAATAATACATTTAATTAAACAGTGCGGCATCACCGGGGCTGTTTTGTTTGGCTTGAAGCGGCGGCGACGGCGGCGGGGAGGACGCGGCGGCTGGCGGGGAAAGAGGGGAAGAGGAGGCAATGGGAAGAGGAAGAAGGTGGAACGGACGGTTATCAGAGAAAGGGGAGCGGGGGTGAAGGGGGGGAGGTTAGTACTGAGGGAATAGAGGATAATAATATGGAAATAGGAAGGGGAAGAATGGGAATGGACGGTATTTAGAGAACGTGGAGAGGGGGGGACGGGGCGGAGGTTAGTGTTGAGGGGAAGAGGAGAAGAGTGAGGTAAGAGGAAGGTGAAGAAGGGGAAATGCACAGGAGATTATTATTATAGGAAACTGAAGAAGGTGGAACGGAAATTTATTAGAGAAAGGAGCTGGGAAATGGGGTGAGGATAGTATTGAGGAATAGAGGATACTAGTGAGATAATGGGGAGGTGAAGAAGGGGATGGGTGGCTCAGAAAGGGGAGAAAGGAGAGGAAGGGATGTTTGAGCCTTAGTTGAAAGAAAAAGGCAAAAAGAAATATATTAAGCCAGACTGACCACTTTAGCGAGTAGACGAAGAATGGAAGGAGGTAACAGGAGAGATAGACTGATAGACTGATAGTTGAATAGATAGACAGCGAGAGAGGAAAGGGAAGAAAGAAAAGAGAAGAATAGGGTGATAGGAAGGTAAATAAGGGAATGGGCAACTCAGGGGATGGGGGGAGTGCTGAGCCTTAGTGCAGTTTGTGGTGGAGGCGTGGTGTGGGGGCGTGGTGTGGAGGCGTGGTGTGGAGGCGTGGTGTGGTTGTGTCATATTTGTGAGGGCGGCGTCTCTGGGAGTACGTATATAGATTCTAATTGTTGTTGTTGTTGTTGTTGTTGTTGTTGTTGTTGCTCTTCTTCTTCTTCTTCTTCTTCTTCTTCTTCTTGTTTCTTCTTTTTCTTCTTCTTCTTCTACTACTTCTTCTTCTTCTTCCTCTTCTTCTTCTTCTTGTTGTTTCATACTACATAAACTCAACCTTCTCATCATCATCATCATCATCATCATAATCATAATCATTCTCCTTTTCCTTCCCCTTTTGTTTCTATGTTTCCTTCTTCTTTTTCTTCTTTTTCTCCTCCTCCTCCTCCTCCTCCTCCTCCCCTTCCTCTTACTTATATTTTAGGTCACAGTTTATCAGTTAGAATGGGAACCTATTTATTTTACTGTACTCACCTGTGTGTGGCTTTCGCAGAGGTGTCGCATGCTCTGGTACACGTTATGAGTACACGCACCGCCCCGCACAACCCTGGCGATGCTTATCACTATACACACACGGAACCTTCTCCTGTTCCTTCTTGTCTCGCATCCCTGGAAACGATCACCTTAAGACTATTGGATTTTTTCTCTCTTCAACACTTAGTACTCGCCTCCTCTCCATGTTTTTTTTTTGTTGTTTGTTTGTTTATTTTTTACAGTAGAGGAAGCAGTTTAAAGGCAAAAAAAGAAAACAATAATGAAATAAAAGCCCGCTACTCACTGCTCCGACAAAGAGTCAAGAGGAGTGGCCGAAAGAAAGGTCAATTTCGAGAGGAGAGGTGTCCCGATATCCTCCTCCCTTGACAATGCAAATCACTCCATACACGCAAATTTCTCCTTTTCCTCCTCCTCTCTGAACCCTCGAAACGATCACCTTTAGACTCTTTGTGTGTTCTCTCTTTTTCCAGGCTAAGAACTCGAACCTCCCATCCACCGCCCGTCCCATCCACCGCCAGCCAGCCCCCGCACGTGCTAACTTCCAGCCCGACGTTCGGTGTAGCAAGAGTGTCGCGCGGATACTCATCTCTGGTCTGATCTCTTCATCCTCCCATTATTAAAGTTAATACCCGTAGCTTATTGTAGATCGGGGAGGGACGGCGGGACGAGGGGCGAAGAGATGGGGAGGGAGAATGGGAAGATAAAAAGGAGGGAGAGAGAGGAAGGGGAAGAAAGAGGAGAGGAAAGTCAGATACCGTATATAGATAGATAGATAGATAGATAAATAGATAGATAGATAGATACATACATACATACATACAGATAGATAGACAGACAAAAACAAAGAGAAGACAGACAGAGAAAGATACAGAGATATGTAGACAGACAAACAGATAGATAACACACACACACACACACACACACACACACACACACACACACACACACACACACACACACACACACACACACACACACACACACACACACACACACACACAACAGAGACATACAGACAGACACATAAAACACACACAGACGAGAGACACATGTTAAAAATCCGTGCACAGTATTTTTTACAGCATTGCATAAGTGATGATGCAAATGTTTCGAAATGCGCTTCATGATTTTACTGATGAAAGCTGATGCGGGAAAAGCGAAAGAAATGACAAATAATTATACACACGAAATAATAAAAAGAGTAATAATAATAATAATAATAATAATAATAATAATAATAATAATAATAATAATAATAATAATAATAATAATAATAACAATAATAATAATAACAGTGTTGTATTATCATTATCATTAGTAGTAGTAGTAGTAGTAGTAGTAGTAGTAGTAGTATAATTAGCGTAATGGTAGTGGTGGTGGTGGTAGTGGTGGTGGTGGTAGTGGTGATGGTGATTGTGGTGATGGTGGTAGTGGTGATGGTGATAGTGTTGGTGGTGGTAGTGTTGGTGGTTGTAGTGTTGGTGGTGGTAGTGGTGGTGGTGGTAGTGTTGGTGGTGGTAGTGTTGGTGGTGGTAGTGTTAGTGGTTGTAGTGGTGATGGTGGTGGTAGTGTTGGTGGTGGTAGTGTTGGTGGTGGTGGTAGTGTTAGTGGTTGTAGTGGTGATGGTGGTGGTAGTGTTGGTGGTGGTAGTGTTGGTGGTGGTGGTAGTGTTGGTGGTGGTGGTGGGGTTGGTGGTGGTAGTGTTGGTGGTGATGGCAGTGTTGGTGGTTGTGGTATTGTTGGTGGAGGTGGTAGTGTTGGTGGTGGTAGTGTTGGTGGTGGTAGTGTTGGTGGTGGTAGTGTTGGTGGTGGTGGTAGTGTTGGTGGTGGTAGTGTTGGTGGTGGTAGTGTTGGTGGTGATGGTAGTGTTGGTGGAGGTGGTAGTGTTGGTGGTGGTGGTAGTGTTGGTGGTGGTAGTGTTGGTGGTGGTAGTGTTGGTGGTGGTAGTGTTGGTGGTGATGGTAGTGTTGGTGGAGGTGGTAGTGTTGGTGGTGGTAGTGTTGGTGGTGGTAGTGTTGGTGGTGGTGGTAGTGTTGGTGGAGGTGGTAGTGTTGGTGGTGGTTGTGGTGGTGGTGGTGGTGGTGGTGGTGGTGGTGGTGGTGGTTGTGGTGGTGGTGGTTGTGTTGGTGGTGGTTGTGGTGGTGGTGGTAGTGTTGGTGGTGGTAGTGTTGGTGGTGATGGTAGTGTTGGTGGTGGTAGTGTTGGTGGTTGTGTTGGTGGTGGTAGTGGTGGTGGTGGTTGTGGTGTTGGTGGTAGTGTTGGTGGTGGTAGTGTTGGTGGTGGTAGTGGTGGTGGTGGTAGTGTTGGTGGTGGTAGTGTTGGTGGTGGTGGTAGTGTTGGTGGTGATGGTAGTGTTGGTGGAGGTGGTAGTGTTGGTGGTGGTAGTGTTGGTGGTGGTAGTGGTGGTGGTGGTAGTGGTGTTGGTGGTAGTGTTGGTGGTGGTAGTGTTGGTGGTGGTAGTGGTGGTGGTGGTGGTAGTGTTGGTGGTGGTAGTGTTGGTGGTGGTAGTGTTGGTGGTGGTAGTGTTGGTGGTGATGGTAGTGTTGGTGGAGGTGGTAGTGTTGGTGGTGGTAGTGTTGGTGGTGGTAGTGGTGGTGGTGGTAGTGGTGTTGGTGGTAGTTGTGGTGCCCCGAGGGCTGCGACACCACTCGTGTCATCATCATCTTCACCGGCAATATTTTCCGATGACAACAGCGGTATCGACCGCTAAAACACAACACGGACTCCAACACATGATTGTCCCCACTGTTCATTTACCAACCTATACACAATTGTAATTGCCCATTAACGCACCCGCTTATCTCTCTAAGCCAAAACACAATCACCGCGGCCAAAACACGATCAGCCGCGGAACAAAATGTTATGAAAACAAAGCTGCGTCACCGCGTGAATTAAGCATGTCGGTTAGGTAGATTATTGTATGAGCTCGGTGTGAGTTTGATGTATGACTCACACGCCTGACGTATTACCCTCGCGATGTCTGCCTATATAAGAAGCATTTCTCCAGGCTTGACCTCAGATTAACCAGCACTCTGTTCGTTGCTGGACACTCAGTTGTCCTTCCCTAGACAACATGGGTAGAACATTCATCGTTGCTACTGTGAGTATGGAGTAATGTGGTACCATAGAGGAAAGCGTATCTAACATATCTATTGTGTTCTATTATCTTAGTTTTACTTAGGATTATATTTCTATGATACTTTATTGTGTGAGTTTTTACTCAATATTATACCAGTGTTAACGTCAGTAACCAATAGTGAAAGAAAACCTGAAGACTCATTGAGTCTAGTAAGCCAGTCGCTGGTTTAAACAATATTTTTACCCTCTGTAATATTAAGTAGTATTAAGGTAGAATAAAATACATATAAGAAAGGCGACACCGTTTCATCACCCCATTTACGAACTCCTTTAAATACTCCTAAAGTACTAGAATTTTAAGTCAAGTGTCACTAATACAAACAGTGTGTCGTCGCCCCTGTGTGACCCGGGATTGCGGGTTACAACATTGGTGTCAGGTGTGGGGTGGTGAAACATGTGGTGAAACATGTGGTGAAACATGTGGTGAAACTTGTGGTGAAACTTGTGGTGAAACTTGCGATTTATATTGGTTTATATTGGTATTGTACTGGTGTATGTCCACATCCGAAAGCGAGGGAGAAGACAGTTATTCTTGGAATTACGGGAATAAGACTTTAGAGTTAAAAAATGCCAGACGAAGGCAAGAACCCTCCCCCCAAAAAAGGAGATGGAAAATCGATCACCCTTGCCCATGATGATCTTGTCACGCTACTTAGCCGTCATACCTTGAATGATTTTAGTAGAGTGCAGGGACTCTTATATTTTTGTGGTGGAGAAGAAAAAAGTAGCAAAGCACCAAACCTCCCATGCCATAAGCTAGCAAAGAAATGGATAGAGGATATTGAAAGCCGGACACAGGCAAATTGGGACACTACCGGAAAGATTGAGTTAGCCAAACAATATGCCCTGGGAGCAGCGCGCGATCATCTCCTCGGTTGTATCACTAGATGTGGACAGGATTGGGAAAAAGTAAAGGAAGACTTCCTACGTGTGTTTCCCACAGTAAGGACCTTTCGGTCCTCCAGAAAGAATTGGGAGAGGCAAAACGGCGGACAGGAGAAAACATCCGCACCTTCCTCATCCGCCTGGAGACATTGAGAGACGAGTTGATCGCTCTCAAGCCTGACAATGCCAGTTTGCTAACTGAGATAACCGCTTTACGGCTCAGAGGCTTTCCCTCCGGCCCTCTTACTCATCCTAACGGAGGAAGAAAAGGGGGACCCACAGAAGGTATTAAAGAAAGGGTATGAGTATATTAAAGCTTATCCAGAGTCGAAGCTATCCGATGCCGATATCGCCAAAGAAATAAAAGTGCTGAACGTCTGTTCCACCCAGGCATCGGACCCAAACATGTCTCACAAGCCCGTCCTCCACGCCCTCCAGGCCAGTCACGTTACCCGATAACCCAAAGGGGAGGACGGCACGCCGCGCCACCTACACGCCCATATGGGAACGCGCCCACGCCACCTACATGTTATGCTTGTGGGTATGTAGGACACATGGCTCGCGATTGCACATATGGAAGGCAGTATAGGGGTGCCTACCACCCACCAACGGGCTCTCAGTACCCTCAGTACCAGCCCACTCGAAACAGGCGTCAGCCTGTCTCGCCTGCGCTGCCTGGCGCCCGGAGTACACGGTCCCTCACCCCGTAGCTCCTGGCTCAACCCTGACCACGAGAAGAACAAAAAAACGACCCCAGAGTAGCTGCGGCAGTCCACGGCCCTACCAACGCCCTCACGTTGAGATTGTGCGTAGGCGCTAATGCACAAAGGAGATGGTTTACGCAATGCTAGACACAGGAGCAGGAGCGTCCCTAATAGAAGAAGATTTATTTAGGAAGGTAGGCGGGAAGATGATAGTTACAGAACCTCTCTCCATACAAGGGGTAGATCGGACTCCAATCCCTAATAAAGGAATAGCCGAAGTAGTAGTAGACTTTGGGCACGGAGAAATTATAGAAAAGTTTGTAGTAATATCACAAGGTATAGTGTTACCAACAGCAGTTTTGTTGGGCCTAGAATTTATGTGGAGACAAAATGTGGTAGCTGCACCGCTGGACACACCTGGGCAGTTTAGTGTAATGGTGGGCGCCTACCCAGTGGAAGTACATTCCTGGCTGCGGACGATATGAGCCCGTACCCAGAAGATCATAAACCTACTTTAGACGAGATGGAGGAAGTACCAGTGAAAGCATACGCTATTAACGTGGCGTCCTTGCTACCAGGCACGGCAGGGTATGTCACTCTGGAGGCAGAGATTGGCAGAGCCCAGCAAGCCTTATTTCTCCCAAGGTCCAATGATATCCCTTCTTCATTTTCATTTCCGGGTTAGTAACCTTAACTCCTAACGTCAAACAAACCAAAGGTAAATTCATCATTCCCTATGCTAACCCAACTGAAGAAACTATTGAGATGCCAACAGGTGAAGTGATGGGACACATTTATTCTTGTCACTCAGAATACTATCAATCATCAACTAATGAATGTGTAGCGGCTGTCACAAAACAGCTACAAAGCCGCCTGTCACCCAGTCAAGTAAGCAGATGGTACTCGATAAGCTGATAGACGAGCTATTTTACCCTCACAACAGGAAAATTGCTGTCTGAAGGGCTTAACCCGCAAGTATCCTGATGTGTTTGCTCTAAAAAACGAGCCACTCACTATTACCCCCTATTATGTTCACACTTTAAGGCTAAAAAATGACAAGCCTATATATAAAAAGCCATACCCAATACCAGTAAAATATCATAAAGAAATAGAGATTCAGCTCAAGGACCTTGAGGCCCAGGGTATTATACGCCCTAGTGCGTCACCCTACAGCGCACCTCTAGTCCCTGTTGCTAAAAGGATGGTGGAGTCAGACTTTGTCTCGACTTCCGCGCTCTGAACGATGAATTGATTGATGACAAACATCCACTCCCTAACATTAACCTCATTTTGCAACAGTTAGGGAAAGTAAAGTATTCACCTCCTTGATTTGCGCAAGGGCTACCACCAATTCCCATTGGCAGAGGAATCTAAACACTTGACAGCCTTCACGACACCTTATGGCCTCTATGAATTCACTACAGTCCCTTTGGATTAAAAACAGCAACTGCAGCCTATCAACGGATCATGAATCAAGTTCTCATAGGTCTGACAGGAAGAATTGTACATGTATACCTTGATGATTTGATAGTACAAGGGAAAGACATGGACCATCACCTAAAAGAACCTCCATGCCGTCTTGGACAGACTGCAGAAGGCTCACCTGTCCTTAAGACTAGATAAGTGTTCCTTTTCAAAGAGCAAGTAGATTATCTGGGTCACATTGTTAGTGCTTCTGGCTTGAAGCCTCAGCCCTCAAAGGTACAGGCGGTGCAACAACTCACTCCTCCGAAAACAGTCAAAGAACTTCAAGGTTTCCTGGGATTGGTTAACTTTTATAGGAAATTCATTAAAGACTTTGCCAAGATAGCATCCCCACTTAATAATTTACTCAAAGGGAGGAAAGTAACCAAGAATGATAAGACACATCTGGAGTGGAATGAAGAGGCATTGCATGCATTTAGCACACTAAAGAACAGTCTAACGACTGACATTGTTTTAGCCTTTCCGGATTTCCGGAAGCCCTTCAATCTCACCACAGATGCGTCAGATAAGGCAATAGGTGGTGTGTTGCAACAAAGGATGAAAATGGTAGTTTACGTCCCATAGCATATTTTAGTAGAACCCTGAATGGAGCAGAACGTAACTACTCAGCGGTAGAGAGAGAAGCTTTAGCAGTCATCTATGGCCTCAGTACTAACCGACCCCTTATCTTGGGTTATAGGATACACATCCTGTCGGACCATAGACCACTGACTTGGCTCTTAAAATTCACACTGCCTATCAGCATGATTGCACGCTGGCAGACACTTCTAGGAGAATTTGACTTTAGTATTGATTATCTCCCAGGCTCCAGCAACATGGTAGCAGATTTTTGTCAAGGATTAGGAATCAGGAGAGTGACGTGATAGAAGGCGAATTGGATGCTCGAATTATGTCTGTCACCCTTACGGGTGGACAGGACACGTCTGTCGCCTCTCCGGAGGGACATGACAAACAGGATAAGTTTCTCCATTGGAGTCTTGCTGGACTCATGGAGCACCAGGATCGCGATCCTGAACTGAGAGAATTGAAGCATGCTTTTGAACAAACCACCGGTGGTAACGTACATGAGAGAGATGAGAGAAAGGTTGCAGAGAGGAGCAATGTAACGTTAAATGCAGCTAAGAGGCACTTCAAAAAACTGCCTCTTAGTGAAGTGTGTGAGAACGGCATTCTCTACCGCGATGTTTGCGATGAATACAACAAGCAGAAAAGACTGGTTATCGTTCCACAAGCTACATTCCTAACGCGTTAGCTTTGGCGCATTCCATGCTACCTGCAGGGCATGGAGGCACTAAGGTTACGTTGGCACGCTGTCGCAAGTTTGCGTACTGGCCGGGAATGAAGGCGGACGTGGAGCAATATGTCAGATCTTGTCCTGTCTGTTGTCGGTTTAAGAAGAGGGATCCCCGCCAGCTCCACTTATGAGGTATCCAGAGGTTGGCCAACCGTTTGACAGAGTCCATATGGATATTGTCGGACCTTTGTCTGTTTCAGACGAAGGCTATAGGTATGTACTGACAGTGATAGACGTCCTGTCACGCTTCTTGGTAGCAACCCCCCTTCGTACGAAGGCAGCCAAGGAAGTGGCAGCTGCGTTCTACAAGAACGTAGTCTGTGTACACAGCATCCCGCCGATTCTAGTCACGGATCAAGGAAAGGAGTTCGTCAACACTCTCTTACGAGAGTTGACTCAGTTGTTACAGATTGATCATCTAAGGACAACTCCTTATCACCCGTCTGCAAACGGTGTGATAGAAAGGCCTAATGGCACCTTAATAAATATCTTGAGAACTTTGTGCGAGGACAATCGCGGTATCTGGGACCAAATGCTTCCGGTTGCAACACACGCCTACAACACTGCCTACCATCGTGTTCTGAAAGATTCACCATTTTTCTTGCTTTTCTCTCAGGACCCAAATGTTCCTTTTGAAGTGCTTGAGAATAAACTCCAACCTTGTTATGATGTTGACAGCTATAAAGCATTTACTTCTAGTGTCGCGCAGGCTACCTATAAACTATGTCAGACCAATATAGATATAGGATGGCAGGAGTCAGAAAGAATGTTTAGGAAATCCAAACCCAAACAGGTGGTAGTAGGAGATCGGGTCTACTTAAGGCATGTATGTACAAAGGGCGAACCAAGGAAGCTCCAGCCCTTGTTCAATGGACCTTTTAGGGTGCTAGAAAAAATAAGCCCTGTAGTCTTACGACTGCGTCATGTTAGAGGTGGTAAGATCAAGACAGTTCACACAAATAATGTTCAGGTCGTTCACGAGGACTCTCTTGGCTTCCATGACTCTCCTAATGTCAGGCGTGCATACCCTCTCCCTGATCAAGTAGTAGAAGTGGACCCACTCCCATGACTTATTCCCCGAGGAGCCGCTGCCATTGTCCTTTCCAGCTCCTTCCGAGCTCTCCTCACCGGCTCCTGTCTCCTCAGATGCTTCAGAGGTCCCCTCATTGGTTCCCTCAGCTCCTTCAGAGCCCTGTGTCAGTCGCTCATTACGATCCAATACGGTACCCCCTTCTCTCCCCAATGTGATGGACCGCCCTCTTGAGTATCGCCAACGACCAACGAACTGATGCCCCTATAATTACAGATCCTGGGTGTTGCCCTCTCCTTGTCTTCCCTTGATCCCTCCAGGAGCAACCCATTCGTCCAGCCTCGTCTTCTCCCCAGTCTTTAAGATGCTGTTGACAGGACGGTACTATGTTGTCCCCGTCGTCATCAAGACGGACGACATCCAACGTCCTCTCATCAACGTGGCAAATCTAACAGCGGAAGTTTCATGGTCGATTGAACATATGAATCAATCGTTCCCTACTGTTGGTTTGCTCAGGCGCACTCTAGACTCTTTTCACATTGAGTTTGAGAAGTTATTCAAAGATCTTAACAGCTTTCTGTCGGCTATGAGTGGTAGAGATGGAAGCCCATTTCGGACTCGCCAGAAGCGAGGGCCGTGGATTTCCCTGGCTCGGTAGCAAACCTCCTTTTCGGTACGGCCACTCAGGCCCAAATAGATGTGATACAGGAAGCTCTCCCAGCTCTACACTCTGTCCACAGAAGAGACGTCAACAACCTCCATCAGGAAGTCCTCAACGCCACAGTTCGGGACCTCCGTCATATTCATTCTGCCATCTCCCGTCTAGAGTCCGCCTCGGCTTTGGCCTCAGCTATTATCCGTCAGTTCTCACTAAAAACCTTGCAAATTGAAGGAAATGCGTATTTTGGAGACTATCCTTCTCATTCAGTTGGCACTTAGTGACCTAAATCATGATACTCTGAATCTCAAGCTTGGCCTTCAGCAGCTGTCCCAAACGCAGGTTTCCCTCTCCTCCTTCCGAATGATGTACTATTTCGTGTGCTCAGCAATGCGTCACTCCATTACCCAGGCTTACTTTTCCTGCAGCACATGAATATTTAGCATTGTATAGAGATGTCTCTAGGGTTATTTCTAAAGGTACGCTTTCCTCAGGAACCCTTCACTTCTACTTACAAATCCCCATGAAAGGGATCCCTCTGACGTGTTCGATGTGTTTAAAATGGACGCGTTGCCTTTTCATCTTGATGGCACGCCATATTTTCTGCACACCGACACGCTTTCCACTTACCTTGCGGTTTCTGAAGACCGCACTCACTATATGCTCTTGGACTCCTTGGACCGCTGTACTAAACACCACCTGCTCTATGTATGTCCCCTGTCGCCCCTGTCTACTCGACTTCTGTCCAGCGCTGCGAGATCGCTCTCTTTCTCGATCGCCCAGACGCCCTCTCGCTGTGTTCTAAGTCTCTCCTCAGAGTCTTCCCCGGTCTTCATCCCGTCTCCTGCGGGCTGGGTCTTCGCTACCGATACTCCCCAGATGGTCACCATGGTCTGGCCTGACCGCCAGGTCTCCAAATAAAGGCAGACGATCAACTGGACGGGTCTCCTCCGCCTCGGTATGGGCTGTAGTGCCCACTCCGACGCCTTCAGCCTCCCTGCCTCTGCTACTATGGACGGTGACGCCCCGCTGACGGTTCATCGCGCCCCCTTCCACATCGGACGTGACGTGGTCTCATCGCTCCTGGCCAAGACTCCCCTTGGCCCCTTCCCCTCCCCGCCGTCGCCCGGGTCGTCTCTGGCCCCCGCTGGACCTCCTCCAGCACTTCACGCGCTCAGGAATCCGTCTCTCCGGTCCCCGCCTTCGACCCCTTCCTCCCTTGGTGGGGTGGCTGCTCCTCCTCGGCGTCGTCTTCGTCGCCGGTGGGGTAACCTTCTTCTGTCTCTTCAGGTCCCGTCTCTCGCAGGCCTCCTCCCCCACGATCCCGCCATCCCCGTCTTGGCCCTCCATGGTCGTCCGCCGGGCGGACCGCTTCGTGCCACGAGGACGTGGCGTGGTTTTAACGGGGGGGGTATGTGGTGCCCCGAGGGCTGCGACACCACTCGTGTCATCATCATCTTCACCGGCAATATTTTCCGATGACAACAGCGGTATCGACCGCTAAAACACAACACGGACTCCAACACATGATTGTCCCCACTGTTCATTTACCAACCTATACACAATTGTAATTGCCCATTAACGCACCCGCTTATCTCTCTAAGCCAAAACACAATCACCGCGGCCAAAACACGATCAGCCGCGGAACAAAATGTTATGAAAACAAAGCTGCGTCACCGCGTGAATTAAGCATGTCGGTTAGGTAGATTATTGTATGAGCTCGGTGTGAGTTTGATGTATGACTCACACGCCTGACGTATTACCCTCGCGATGTCTGCCTATATAAGAAGCATTTCTCCAGGCTTGACCTCAGATTAACCAGCACTCTGTTCGTTGCTGGACACTCAGTTGTCCTTCCCTAGACAACATGGGTAGAACATTCATCGTTGCTACTGTGAGTATGGAGTAATGTGGTACCATAGAGGAAAGCGTATCTAACATATCTATTGTGTTCTATTATCTTAGTTTTACTTAGGATTATATTTCTATGATACTTTATTGTGTGAGTTTTTACTCAATATTATACCAGTGTTAACGTCAGTAACCAATAGTGAAAGAAAACCTGAAGACTCATTGAGTCTAGTAAGCCAGTCGCTGGTTTAAACAATATTTTTACCCTCTGTAATATTAAGTAGTATTAAGGTAGAATAAAATACATATAAGAAAGGCGACACCGTTTCATCACCCCATTTACGAACTCCTTTAAATACTCCTAAAGTACTAGAATTTTAAGTCAAGTGTCACTAATACAAACAGTGTGTCGTCGCCCCTGTGTGACCCGGGATTGCGGGTTACAACATAGTGTTGGTGGTGGTAGTGTTGGTGGTGGTAGTGGTGGTGGTGGTAGTGTTGGTGGTGATGGTAGTGTTGGTGGAGGTGGTAGTGGTGTTGGTGGTAGTGGTGGAGGTGGTAGTGGTGGTGGTGGTAGTGGTGGTGGTGGTAGTGGTGGTGGTGGTGGTAGTGTTGGTGGTGGTAGTGTTGGTGGTGGTAGTGGTGGTGGTGGTGGTGGGGAT
Organism: Eriocheir sinensis; assembly: GCF_024679095.1. Taxonomy (NCBI): domain Eukaryota; kingdom Metazoa; phylum Arthropoda; class Malacostraca; order Decapoda; family Varunidae; genus Eriocheir; species Eriocheir sinensis. Next base: position 14,966,950 of record NC_066552.1, read on the forward strand.
GGTGGTGGTGGGGATGGTGGTAGTGGTGTTGGTGGTAGTGTTGGTGGTGGTAGTGTTGGTGGTGGTAGTGTTGGTGGTGGTAGTGTTGGTGGTGGTAGTGGTGGTGGTAGTGTTGGTGGTGGTAGTGGTGGTGGTGGCAGTGTTGGTGGTGGTAGTAATGGTGGTGGTAGTAGTGGTGGTTGTGGTGGTAGTGTTGGTGGTGGTAGTGGTGGTGGTAGTAGTGGTGGTGATGGTGGTAGTGGTGGTGGTGGTAGTAATGGTGGTAGTAACAGTGGTGGTTTCAGTGGTCGTATAAGTGGCATTACCATTATTTACCTTCCTGCATGAACTGATATTATTAGCTTTACATTTTTCCGGCACATATCAAGTTTATTTCCTTCCATTATAAGCTCCCGACCCTACCCTCCCCTCCTCCCTTTCCTTCCCTTCCTTTCCCCTTTCTTTCCGTTCCACTCTTTCCTTCCTTTCCTTTCCCTTCCATCCTTTTCCCTCTACGCTCTCCTTCCCTTCCCTTCCTTCCCTTACCCTTTCCTTTCCTTCCCCTTTCTTTCCTTCCTTTCCTTCCACCTTTTCTTCCCCTCCCCTGTCCTTCCCTTTCATCCCTTACCCTTTCCTTCCCTTCCCTTCCACCCTTCCTTTCCTACCAGCCTTCCATCCCTTCCCCTTTCCTTTCCTTCAACCCTTTCCTCCCCTTACCTTCCGTTCCACCCTTTCCTTACCTTCCATCCTCTCATTCCTTTCCTCCTTTCTTAACTCTCCTTCCTTCCACCCTTCCCTTCATACTCTATTGTTCCATATTTTCCAGGTTTTACGGAATTATAATCGAGCACAGTTTCCCCTCCAGGCTCATCCAGGCTTGATTGGGTTAGCGAGGCGGTTCTTTGCATTACGTTCATTAGCTTATTTTCGGGGGGCGCAATACATCCACGCCCCGCCGCCAGTAATTAACACGCCGCTGAAAACCTTGGGCCGTCAAAAGCATGAGTGGGGAAGTGAGTCATGCTTGCTCGTATTGATCAGGTGTGGAGTTTTTGTGACCAGTCTTTTTTAGTTTTAGAGTGATTCAGAGTTAGAAGGGAAACACAGAAGAAGATAGACCCACAAATTATTTAGAGACGTGAACAGACAAAGCAAAGAAGAACGAAAGGAAGGTGAGGTAAGGAATAACAACGGAGTAAAGTGTGTTAGGGAAGGAGAAAGGCATAGAGAAGATAAGCCATGTGTGTTTGGGAAAGACAGAGAAGATCCGTTTTAGAGAGATTTAGTTTAGTTTCAATGTTACAGGGAGTTTCAGAGTTCATGGTTTAGATTTAGAAGAGTTTTAGAGATCATTCAAAGAGAATATCCGCTTTTGAGAGATTCTGTTTAAAATTATAGATTTTTAGGGGGTTTTAGAGATCATTCATAGAAGAGATCCGTTTTAGAGAGATTTAGTTTTGTTATAATGTTACAGGGAATTTCAAAGTTCATTGTTTAGTTTTAGAAAAGTTTTAGAGATCATTCATAGAGAAGATCCGTTTTATAGAGATATTGTTTAAAGCTATAGAGTTTTAGGAAGTTTTAGAGTTCATAGTTTAGTTTCAGAAGAGTTTTAGAGAAGATCAGTTTCAGAGAAGGTCAGTTTTATGAGAAGTTCGGGTTTAGGGAGTTTGAGTTTAAAGTTTGGAGAGTTGTAGAGAAGATTATAGTTTAGAGAAGATTACAAAACAAAACTGTACTTCTTGATTCTCCTTGCTTAAGTACAGGTCATTTAACTACCGCCATCAACACTACCACCACCAACACTCCCACCACCACCACTACCGCCACCAACACTACCGCCATCAACACTACCACCATCAACACTACCACCACCAACACTACCACCACCAACACTACCACCATCACCACTTCCACCATCACCACAATCACCATCACCACTACCACAACCAGCACTACCACTATCATCACTACCATTACGCTATTTATACTACTACTCCTACTACTACTACTACTAATGATAATGATAATACAGCACTGTTATTATTATTATTGTTATTATTATTATTACTATTTACATTATTCCGTGTGTATAATTATTTGTCATTTCTCTCGTTTTTTCCGCATCAGCTTTCATCAGTAAAATCATGAAGCGCATTTCGATACATTTGCATCATCACTTATGCAACGCTGGAAAAAATAGTGCAGGGATTTTTAACATGTGTCTCGTCTGCGTGTGTTTTATGCGTCTGTCTGTATGTCTGTGTCTTTGTCTGTCAATGTGTTTGTCTGTGTGTGTGTGTGTGTGTGTGTGTGTGTGTGTGTGTGTGTGTGTGTGTGTGTGTGTGTGTGTGTGTGTGTGTGTGTTTGTGTGTGTGTGTGTGTGTGTGTGTGTGTGTGTGTGTGTGTGTGTGTGTGTGTATCTTTCTATGTTTGTCTTTTTCTCTTTGTTTTTTCCGTCTATCTGTCTATCTGTTTGTCTATCTATCTGTCTATCTATCTATATGTATGCATGTATGTATGTATGTATGTATGCTTGTATGTATGTATGTATGTATGTATGTATGTATGCATGGGACTCTCCTCTTTCTTCCCTTTCCTCTCTCTCCCTCCTTTCTCTTTTCCCTTTCTCCCTCCCCATTCTCTTCGCCCCTCCCCGATCCACATTAAGCTACGGGTATTAACTCTAATAATGGGAGTATGAAGAGATCAGACCAGAGATGGGTATCCGCGCGACACTCTTGCTACACCGATCGTCGGGCTGGAAGTTAGCACGTGCGGGGGCTGGCTGGCGGTGGATGGGACGGGCGGTGGATGGGAGGTTCGAGTTCTTAGCTTGGAGAAAGAGAGAACACACAAAGAGTCTCAAGGTGATCGTTTCGAAGGTTCAGAGAGGAGGAGGAAAAGGAGAAATTTGCGTGTATGGAGTGATTTGCATTGTTAAGGGAGGAGGGTATCGGGACACCTCTCCTCTCGAAATTGACCTTTCTTTCGGCCACTCTTCTTGACTCTTTGTAGAAGCAATGAGTAGCGGGCTCTTTTTTCTTTTTTTTGCCCTTAAACTGCTTCCTCTACTGTAAAAAAAAAAAACATAGAGAGGAGGCGAGTACTAAGTGTTGAAGAGAGAAAACATCAAATAGTCTTAAGGTGATCGTTTCCAGGGATGCGAGACAAGAAGGAACAGGAGAAGTTTCCGTGTGTGTATAGTGATAAGAATTGCCAAGGTTGTGTGGGGTGCTTAGCGTGTACTCATAACGTGTACCAGAGCATGCGACACCTCTGCGAAAGCCACACACAGGTGAGTACAGTAAAATAAATAGGTTCCCATTCTAACTGATAAACTGTAACCTAAAATATAAGTAAGAGGAAGGGGAGGAGGAGGAGGAGGAGGAGGAGAAAAAGAAGAAGAAGAAAAAGAAGGAAACATAGAAACAAAAGGGGAAGGAAAAGGAGAATGATTATGATTATGAACTTTACATTTCTGCCCGAAATCGTGCCAAATCTATTCTCCGACTAACCAAAAATTCTTTCATTAATAGAAAATGTCAAAACCTTGCTTTCTCTAACTCTTCCCGTGACTTCTGGCATCTAGCCAAAAACATCTCCTCCAACTTCATTTCTTCATCTTTCCCTCCACTCCTCAGTCCTGACGGCAACACTGCTGTCTCATCTATCTCTAAGGCTGAACTCTTCTCTCAAACTTTTTCTAAAAACTCCACTCTGGACGATTCTGGGCATATTCCTCCTACTCATCCCCCCTCTGACTCCTTTATGCCTGTTATAAAGATTCTTCAAAATGATGTTTTCTATGCCCTCTCTGGCCTCAATCCTCAGAAGGCTTATGGACCTGATGGAGTGCCTCCTATTGTCCTTAAAAACTGTGCGTCCGTGCTGTCACCCTGCCTGGTCAAACTCTTTCGCCTCTGCCTGTCAACATCTACTTTTCCTTCTTGCTGGAAGTATGCCTTCATACAGCCTGTACCTAAGAAGGGTGACCGCTCCAATCCCTCAAACTACCGTCCTATAGCTTTACTTTCTTGTCTATCTAAAGCTTTTGAATCAATCCTTAACCGGAAGATTCAAAACACCTTTCCACTTCTGACCTTCTATCTGATCGCCAGTATGGGTTCCGCAAGGGCGTTCGACTGGTGATCTCCTAGCCTTATTAGCTGACTCTTGGTCATCCTCTCTTAGCCGTTTCGGTGAAACTTTTGTTATTGCGCTGGACATATCAAAAGCTTTTGATAGGGTCTGGCACAAATCTTTGCTTTCTAAACTACCCTCCTACGGTTTCTATCCTTCTCTCTGTACCTTTATCTCCAGTTTCCTTTCTGACCGTTCTATTTCTGCCGTGGTAGACGGTCACTGTTCTTCCGTAAATCTATTAACAGTGGTGTCCCACAGGGTTCTGTCCTATCTCCCACTCTTTTTCTGCTGTTCATTGATGATCTTCTTTCCAAAACGAACTGTCCTATCCATTCCTACGCCGATGATTCCACTCTGCATTATTCAACTTCTTTTAATAGAAGACCCACCCTTCAGGAACTTAACGACTCAAGGCTGGAGACTGCAGAACGCTTAGCCGCAGACCTTACTATTATTTCCGATTGGGGCAAGAAGAACCTGGTGTCCTTCAACGCCTCAAAAACACAGTTTCTCCACCTATCCACTCGACACAATCTTCCAAACAACAATCACCTATTCTTTGACAACACCCAGCTATCACCTTCCTCAACACTAAACATTCTCGGTCTATCCTTAACTCAAAATCTCAACTGGAAACTTCATATCTCATCTCTTACTAAATCAGCTTCCTCGAGGCTGGGCGTTCTGTACCGTTTCCGCCAGTTTTTCTCCCCTGCACAGTTGCTGTCCATATACAGGGGCCTTGTCCGCCCTCGTATGGAGTATGCATCTCATGTGTGGGGGAGCTCCACTCACACAGCTCTTCTGGACAGAGTGGAGGCTAAGGCTCTTCGTCTCATCAGCTCTCCTCCTCATACTGATAGTCTTCTACCTCTTAAATTCCGCCGCAGTGTTGCCTCTCTTTCTATCTTCTATCGATATTTCCACGCTGACTGCTCTTCTGAACTTGATAACTGATGGAGTGCCTCCTATTGTCCTTAAAAACTGTGCCTCCGTGCTGTCACCCTGCCTGGTCAAACTCTTTCGCCTCTGCCTGTCAACATCTACCTTTCCTTCTTGCTGGAAGTATGCCTTCACACAGCCTGTACCTAAGAAGGGTGACCGCTCCAATCCCTCAAACTACCGCCCTATTGCTTTACTTTCTTGTCTATCTAAAGCTTTTGAATCAATCCTTAACCGTAAGATTCAAAAGCACCTTTCCACTTCTGACCTTCTATCTGATCGCCAGTATGGGTTCCGCAAGGGGCGTTCTACTGGTGATCTCCTAGCCTTCTTAACTGACTCTTGGTCATCGTCTCTTAGCCGTTTCGGTGAAACTTTTGCTATTGCGCTGGACATATCAAAAGCTTTTGATAGGGTCTGGCACAAATCTTTGCTTTCTAAACTACCCTCCTACGGTTTCTATCCTTCTCTCTGTACCTTTATCTCCAGTTTCCTTTCTGACCGTTCTATTTCTGCCGTGGTAGACGGTCACTGTTCTTCCCCTAAATCTATTAACAGTGGTGTCCCACAGGGTTCTGTCCTATCTCCCACTCTTTTTCAGTTGTTCATTGATGATCTTCTTTCCAAAACGAACTGTCCTATCCATTCCTACGCCGATGATTCCACTCTGCATTATTCAACTTCTTTTAATAGAAGACCCACCCTTCAGGAACTTAACGACTCAAGGCTGGAGGCTGCAGAACGCTTAGCCTCAGACCTTACTATTATTTCCGATTGGGGCAAGAAGAACCTGGTGTCCTTCAACGCCTCAAAAACACAGTTTCTCCACCTATCCACTCGACACAATCTTCCAAACAACTATCCCCTATTCTTTGACAACACCCAGCTATCACCTTCCTCAACACTAAACATCCTCGGTCTATCCTTAACTCAAAATCTCAACTGGAAACTTCATATCTCATCTCTTACTAAATCAGCTTCCTCGAGGCTGGGCGTTCTGTACCGTCTCCGCCAGTTCTTCTCCCCTGCACAGTTGCTGTCCATATACAGGGGCCTTGTCCGCCCTCGTATGGAGTATGCATCTCATGTGTGGGGGGGCTCCACTCACACAGCTCTTCTGGACAGAGTGGAGGCAAAGGCTCTTCGTCTCATCAGCTCTCCTCCTCATACTGATAGTCTTCTACCTCTTAAATTCCGCCGCAATGTTGCCTCTCTCTCTATCTTCTATCGATATTTCCACGCTGACTGCTCTTCTGAACTTGCTAACTGCATTCCTCCCCCCCTTCCGCGGCCCCGCTGCACTCGACTTTCTACTCATGCTCATCCCTATACTGTCCAAACCCCTTATGCAAGAGTTAACCAGCATCTTCACTCTTTCATCCCTCACGCTGGTAAACTCTGGAACAATCTTCCTTCATCTGTATTTCCTCCTGCCTACGACTTGAACTCTTTCAAGAGGAGGGTATCAGGACACCTCTCCTCCCGAAACTGACTTATCTTTCGGCCACCTCTTTGGATTCTTTTAGGAGCAGCGAGTAGCGGGCTTTTTTTTTTATTAATGTTTACTTTTTTGTGCCCTTGAGCTGCCTCCTTTGTTGTAAAAAAAAAAAAAAATGCCTTCCCCCCTCCCGTGGCCCTGCTGCACATAACTTTCTACTCATGCTCATCCCTATACTGTCCAAACCCCCTATGCAAGAGTTAACCAGCATCTTCACTTTCATCCCTCACGCTGGTAAACTCTGGAACAGTCTTCCTTCATCTGTATTTCCTCCTGCCTACGACTTAAACTCTTTCAAGAGGAATGTATCAGAACACCTCTCCTCCCGAAACTGACCTATCTTTCGGCCACCTCTTTGGATTCTTTTTAGGAGCAGTGTGTAGCGGGCTTTTTTTGTATTAATGTTTGTTTTTTGTGTGCCCTTGAACTGTCTCCTTTGCTGTAAAAAAAAAAAAAATGATGATGATGATGAGAAGGTTGAGTTTATGTAGTATGAAACAAGAAGAAGAAGAAGAAGAAGAAGAAGAAGAAGAAGTAGTAGAAGAAGAAGAAGAAAAAGAAGAAACAAGAAGAAGAAGAAGAAGAAGAAGAAGAAGAGCAAAAACAACAACTACAACAACAACAACAACAACAACAACAACAACAATTAGAATCTATATACGTACTCCCAAAGACGCCGCCCTCACAAAGATGACACAACCACACCACGCCTCCACACCACGCCTCCACACCACGCCCCCACACCACGAATCCACCACAAACTGCACTAAGGCTCAGCACTCCCCCCATCCCCCCGAGTTGCCCATTCCCCCTTATTTACCTTCCTATCACCCTCTATTCTTCTCTTTTCTTTCTTCCCTTTCTTCCTCTCGCTGTCTATCTATTCAACTATCAGTCTATCAGTCTATCTCTCCTGTTACCTCCTTCCATTCTTCGTCTACTCGCTAAAGTGGTCAGTCTGGCTTAATATATTTCTTTTTGCCTTTTTCTTTCAACTAAGGCTCAAACATCCCTTCCTCTCCTTTCTCTCCCCCTTTCTGAGCCACCCCGCCCCCTGCGTCCCCTCCCCCTGATCACACTAGTCTCCGCTATTGCCTCAATACTATCCTCACCCCCATTTCCCCAGCTCCCCTTTCTCTAATAAATTTCCGTTCCACCTTCTTCACTTTCCTATAATAATAATCTCCTGTGCATTTCCCCTTCTTCCCCTTCCTCTTACCTCACTATTATCATCTTTCCCCTCAACACTAACCTCATCCCCTTCCCTCCCTTTCCTCTTTCTCTAAATACCGTCCATTCCCATTCTTCCTCTTCCTATTTCCATATTATTATCCTCTATTCCCTCAGTACTAACCTCCCCCCCTTCCCCCACGCTCCCCTTTCTCTGATAACCGTCCGTTCCACCTTCTTCCTCTTCCCATTGCCTCCTCTTCCACTCTTTCCCCGCCAGCCGCCGCGTCCTCCCCGCCGCCGTCGCCGCCGCTTCAAGCCAAACAAAACAGCCCCAGTGATGCCGCACTGTTTAATTAAATGTATTATTTTTGACCCCGTTCCGCCGCCGTCACGCCGCTCCGTAAGTTAACTGCTAGGAACGGTGGGAAAAGAAGTCAGTCGCCCGGGCTCGCAGTCGTCAAAGAGAGAGAGAGAGAGAGAGAGAGAGAGAGAGAGAGAGAGAGAGAGAGAGAGAGAGAGAGAGAGAGAGAGAGAGAGAGAGAGAGAGAGAGAGAGAGAGAGAGAGAGAGAGAGAGAGAGAGAGAGAGAGAGAGAGAGAGAGAGAGAGAGAGAGAGAGAGAGAGAGAGAGAGAGAGAGAGAGAGAGAGAGAGAGAGAGAGAGAGGTGCGGCCCTTTCACTCTTTAAATCAATTACCTTTCCCCTTAATCAATTACCTTTCCCTTTAGTCATTTATCTTTCCCTTTTTTTATGTCTCGCCTCGTATGTGAGTGAGAGGAGTGGCAGGGTGTGGACGTGCCGGCGAGAGCTCCTTGGAACTGCTGAGTCGGCAAGTCAAGTCAAGCAGGATAGTGTACCTAACATAAATTGGATTTGCATTCCATGTCTTCATAAAACTTTGTTGAAAAGTAGATAAATTCAAGCAAGAATTATCTAAAGAAATATCTGTGGTTGAAGATGAGGTTGAATCTCGCATGTCCAGTGTAGGGATGTACCGATACCAAAATTTTGACCGATACCGATACCGATACCCCAATATTTGACCGATACCGATACCGATACCCCAATATTTGACCGATACCGATACCGATACCCCACTGTTTGACCGATACCGATACCCCAATATTTGACCGATACCGATACCGATACCCCAATATTTGACCGATACCGATACCCCAATATTTGACCGATACCGATACCGATACCCCAATATTTGACCGATACCGATACCGATACCCCAATATTTGACCGATACCGATACCGATACCCCAATATTTGACCGATACCGATACCCCAATATTTGACCGATACCGATACCGATACCCCAATATTTGACCGATACTGATACCGATACCCCAATATTTGACCGATACCGATACCCCAATATTTGACCGATACCGATACCCCAATATTTGCCCGATACAGATACCGATACCGATACCCCAATATTTGACCGATACCGATACCCCAATATTTGACCGATACCGATACCCCAATATTTGACCGATACCGATACCGATACCCCAACATTTGACCGATACCGATACTGATACCCCAATATTTGACCGATACCGATACCGATAACCCAATATTTGGCCGATACCGATACCGATACCCCAATATTTGACCGATACCGATACCGATACCCCAATATTTGACCGATACCGATACCCCAATATTTGACCGATACCAATACCGATACCCCAATATTTGACCGATACCGATACCCCAATATTTGACCGACACCGATACCTGTGCATTAATTTTTTTATACAACATTTCCAGCAGCCAAAAGGCAATATCAAATGTTAAAAAAAAAAAAAACTACTCGTTTTTCCACCATAGAAGGGAAGGAAAAAAAAGTAACCAGTGGTGGCCTGAAAAAAGGTGTCCATAGATCCGTAGCCAGACGTGCTGACCACTGCACCACGGAAGCGCATATTAACCCTATACGGCGTGTTGAAGCAGCAGTGCATGGTTAACCCAAGTGTTAACACCCACCCCCATGAGTTTCGACAAGGGGCGAGGGAGGAGGCGCCTCGTGAGGTTTAGTTGACTCAGCAAGGTTAGCTTTACCTTAATTGCCGTACATTTAGGCAGCCCTGGCAGCGTGCCCCGTTACAGGGCGACCGTCTGACTTACTGAGGCAGGCAAATGAGGCGAGTGAAGGGGTTTCCCCAATCCCGCGCCGAAGCTACTAAACCTGTATTGTACACGTCCGTGGTACCAAAGGCTATACTGTATACCAAGTATTATATATTTGTATTCAAAGTAATTTGAATCTTATCGTTAAAAGTGATGAAAATTAAATCACGGGAAATTCCAAATTACGTAGTAACATGATACTGGATAATTACACTTTTCTAATATTTTTTCAACAAATTAGAAAACCCAATTTCTGTTGAACAAAATTATTTTGCAACGAGTGACATGCGACGTACAAAACTCCTTCAAGTATCGGTAGTATCGGCAGAAAATCAGCCGATACCGATACCGATACCGATACTCTTAAAATGTGCCGATACCACCGATACCGATACCGATACTCTTAAAATGTGCCGATACCACCGATACCGATACCGATACCGATACTCTTAAAATGTGCCGATACCACCGATATCGATACCGTTACCGATACTCTTAAAATGTGCTGATACCACCGATACCGATACCGATACATCCCTAGTCCAGTGTCAAGGAGTTGAGTGAGGTTTCAGGCGTGATTTGTTTGGACAATGAACTGTGATAATATAAAGGAAATATTAGATAAATGGAACATGAAACAATGGATATTTGTGATACTATGAAAAGGAAAGATATTGTGATTAGCACGAACCAAAACATGGCCAAGTGACTGTAGTGATGCCAAGTTTATTAAAAGGACATCAGTTGGTTATCCATGAAAGCAATTAAGACTCACTCACTCACTACGACGTTGCGAATAAGTGCATCGAGGATTATTACTGAGGCTGACATCATTATTGCTGACGGCCCTGCGGAGCGCTGCGCTGACAGTGGAGCACAGCCTGAAACCTCGTCAACGGTGAACGGTAAATAACTGACCTTTACCTTTAAAACAGTTACCCTTTCCTCTACATCCCTTTATATCCCTTCAGTTAATTACCTGTCCCTTTAGTGAACTACCTTTCCGTCCAATCAGTTACCTTGCCCTTTTTATATCTCGCCTCGTGTTTACTTTAAATAACTGACCTTTACCTTTAAAACAGTTACCCTTTCCTCTACATCCCTTTATATCCCTTCAGTTAATTACCTGTCCCTTTAGTGAACTACCTTTCCGTTAAATCAATTACCTTTCCCTTTTTATATCTCGACTCGTGTGTACTTTAACTAATTGACCTTCCCTTTTAAATCAATTATCTTCCCCTTTTTATATCACGACTCGTATGTACTTTAAATAATTGACCTTTCCTTTTAAATCAATTACCTTCCCCTTTTTATATCACGACTCGTACGTACTTTAAATAATTGACCTTTCCTTTTAAATCAATTACCTTTCCTCCTACACCCATTTCCAGCCCTTTATGCTCCCTGCGATCCCTTAACACAACACCCTTTCCCTATACATCCCTTTATATCCCCTAGACCCCTTAACACAACACCCTTTCCCTGTTCATCCCTTTATATCCCCTTAGACCCCTTAACACAACGCCCTTTCCCTATACATCCCTTTATATCCCCTTAGACCCCTTAACACAACACCCTTTCCCTGTTCATCCCTTTATATCCCCTTAGAACCCTTAACACAACACCCTTTCCCTGTTCATCCCTTTATATCCCCTTAGACCCCTTAAATCAACACCCTTTCCCTGTTCATCCCTTTATATCCCCTTAGACCCCTTAACACAACGCCCTTTCCCTATACATCCCTTTATATCCCCTTAGACCCCTTAACACAACACCCTTTCCCTGTTCATCCCTTTATATCCCCTTAGACCCCTTAACACAACACCCTTTCCCTGTTCATCCCTTTATATCCCCTTAGACCCCTTAAATCAACACCCTTTCCCTGTTCATCCCTTTATATCCCCTTAGACCCCTTAACACAACACCCTTTCCCTGTTCATCCCTTTATATCCCCTTAGACCTCTTAAATCAACACCCTTTCCCTGTTCATCCCTTTATATCCCCTTAGACCCCTTAACACAACACCCTCTCTCTTTCCATTCCTTTATATCCCCTTAAGACCCTTAAATCAACACCCTTTCCCTGTCCATCCCTCTATATCCCCTTAGACCCCTTAACACAACACCCTTTCTCCTTCCATCCCTTTACATCCCCTTAGATCCCTTAATGCCCTTTCCCTACACATCCCATGCCAACTCTTATAGTCATTACCCATCGCTCCTCTGAGGTCCATATTCTTGCACATTTCGGGGCCCACACACCCACACACGATGAGGCATTCGTTGAGGTTGTGTTAATATTTCCAATGGTAGTTCTATGAGCCTTGTGATAGTCTGACAAGGCCTCTGCACCATGAACGCGATAAAGCACTCGTGAGAACCCGACTAATCTCCTTTGTGGCCTTGGGAAATAGTCGTTGTGAGAGACTGAGAACCGGAAGCCTCTGAGAACACGGGCGTCAGAGATTTCGTGTTTCAAGGGGGACTGCGGGACCTGTTTCTTTAGGCGATGAAGACTACAAGAACAAAGGCCTGGAGTGTTGAGTCTCTTCGTGTATACATCACGGGGAATGGGTGACCTGTTTCTTTAGGCGATGAAGACTATAAGAACAAAGGCCTGGAGTGTTGAGTCTCTTCGTGTATACATAACGGGGAATGGGTGACCTGTTTCTTTAGGCGATGAGGACCTGCACTAAACCAGGGTGACCCGTGATTATAGCAGCGGGGGGCGGGAGGTAGGAACAGGCGGGGAGATTTACCCGAGCCACTGAGTGTTTTAGAGGCGGCCATCGTTAGCACTCAGGAGCCATTAGCGTGTTGTGGTCTCTTCAGCCAGGGTGGTTAGGGATGAGGGGCGGGGTGTCTTTTTTTCTGTCTTTCTCTTCCTTTCTTTTTTATCTCTCAGCTTTCATTTTGTCTTTCTTTCTGTCTGTCTCTCATCCTCATTTTCTTTTTCTCTACTTTTTTCATTGTTTTCTTCCTTCTCCTTTCTATTGCCTCACTATTATCCTCTTTTCCCTCATTACCAACCTCATCCCCTTCCCCCAGCTCCCCTTTCTCTAATAACCTCCTTTTCTCTATATTTCTTTCCTTCTTTTTCCCTCATTCAATCTTTAACTAGACTCTTTGAACAATGGTGAGTTAGTGTGTCGGATCGTAACTAACAAACTAGAAACAAAAGAGACGTGTATAAAACTTGGACAGAGAGAAAGAGAGAAGAGAATATAGGAGAGAGAGGTAAAGGTTGGAAGTTATAGGGCAAGTTTATTTATTTGGAACAATGGCGCTGGAATGTACCTCTGGAGTGAATGGACAAAGGAAGGAAGGTAGTAAGGAATAGGAGAGAGAGAGAGAGAGAGAGAGAGAGAGAGAGAGAGAGAGAGAGAGAGAGAGAGAGAGAGAGAGAGAGAGAGAGAGAGAGAGAGAGAGAGAGAGAGAGAGAGAGAGAGAGAGAGAGAGAGAGAGAGAATAAGAAGGAAAAAAATGAAAAAAATGAAAGAGCTTCGGTTGTGCCTCACTTCTAATAATGACAGAATGGATGGAGACCGTATCATGAAAAAAAAAAAAAAATGTAAACTGACGACAAGGGACCTTTAACGAGACAAGACCTTTAACTCTTCTGTATGTCCAGCAATACAACCTACGTCCTCATCACCAGACCTTGATATGTTCCTTAATATGCCCCTCTTAGTATGTACTTTTGTATGACTAACCTAAACCCAATCTAACCTGACCCAACCTAACCTAACCTAACCACTAACTACTAACTATGGCCCTTGATATGTTCCTTTCTGTCTCCCGTATCCTTACTTACCTAACCTAACCTAACCACTAACTACTAACTATGACCCTTGATATGTCCCTCTCTGTCTCCGCTATTCACTTTTCCTTCTATCCATATCACTTCTTAAGCCTGTGTGCCCATCGCCAGGCCGCTTCTAACAGTGGCTTTAATACGGTCTTTAATATGTCTCTTAATATGCCCCTCTTAAAGCGTCTCTAAATCTTTAAATTACCATCTTTTTTTCTCTCTTTCCCCCTTAACTCCTTACTTAACCATCAATTGCCAAGCCTCTATATATGTGTTCATACCAGCGGCTAGATCCGTCTCTTACTATGTGCCCTACTTCCTATATTCGTACTCTTATTGCCTACTTACTATTATTACTTTCCTTACAATGTCACTCTGTTTCTTCCCCTCTCAAAAACTCCTATCATTCAGCATCACTTGTCAAGCCTCTACAAGTCTACATGCTCCGACCAGCGGCTTAATACGTCTCTTTCTATTTGCTGTACTATCTGTATTCTTACTCCTGTTGCCTACTTACTCACAATTATTACTCACCTTACAATGTCCCTCTGTCTCTTCCCCTCTCAACAACTCCTAATATCCAGCATCCCTCGTCAAGCCTCTACAAGTCTACATGCTCCGGTCAGCGGCTTAATACGTCTCTTATTATATATGTGCCCCACTTCCTATATTCTTGCTATCATTGCCTACTTCCTATTATTACTCACCTTACAATGTCCTTCTGTCTCTTCCCCTCTCAACAACTCCCATCATTCAGCATCCCTTGTCAAGCCTCTACAAACTCCTCTCAGCGGCCCAACACGTCCCTTTTATATGTTCCCTACCTCCTTTATTCTTGCATTATTGTCTACTTACTTATTATTATTACTCACTTCACAATGTCCTTCTGCCTCTCTGTCCCCCCTCAACAACTCCTATCATCCAGTATCCCTTGTTAACCCTTACTTGCACCTACCAGCGGCCCAATACGTCCCTTTAATATGTTCCTATGTCCCTCTTTCTTTTCCCTCTCAACTCCTTACACTGAGTATCACCCGTCAAGCCTGTATTCGTGTTTCTACCAGCGGCCCAATACGTCCCTTTAATATGTTCCTATGTCCCTCTTTCTTTTCCCTCTCACCCAATTACACTGAGTATCACCCGTCAAGTCTTTATACGTGTTCCTACCAGCGGCTCAATACGTCGGTGCGCGAGCCAATTATCCCTGAAGCTGCTAATTTGGGCTTATTGCTGAGCCGTGATGAGCGGCGAAGACAAACGGATTGAGGGCTGTTCCGATAACTTCATTCTCTATTAGCTGAGGAGGCGATGAGAGGCCGGGGAGATGATGATGATGATGATGATGATGAGGAGGAGGAGGAGGAGGAGGAGGAGGAGGAGGAGGTGGTGGTGGTGGTGGTGGTGGTGGTGGTGGAGGAGGAGGAGGAGGAGGGGAGAAAGAAACAGATTAAGAAGGAGAAAGTGAAAGAAATGAAAAAGATAAACAAAAAACAAAGAATAAAAGTAGAAATTAAGAGTAGGAGTAGGAGGAGGAGGAGGAGAAGGAGGAGGAGAAGTAGAAGAAGGAGTTAGATTAAGATGAGTCGAAAAGAAAGAGGAGGAGGAAAAGGAAAGGTAAGAGGAGGAGGAGGAGGAGGAGGAAGAGGAGGAGGAGGAGGAGGAGGAGGAGGAGGAGGAGGAGGGGACACAATTTAAAAGGTACACCTCAAGCCATGGAGAGAAAAGAGAATAAGTAACAGGAGGAGGAAGAGGAGGAGGAGGAGGAGGAGGGGGGACAATTTAAAACAGTCACACCTCAAGCCATGGAGAGAAAAGAAAATAAGTAGTACATAAGAACATAAGAACATAAGAACGCAGGAGTCTGCAAGAGGCCGGTAGGCCTGTACAAGGCAGCTCCTTTAAACCTAAGCCCCCGTGTATCTAACTCCAACTAATATCGCTGTCCATGAATTTATCTAATCTATTTTTGAATGTGACAATTGTATTGGCACTCACCACATGACTGCTAAGCCTATTCCACTCATCCACCACCCTGTTAGTAAACCAATTTTTGCCTATGTCCCTGTTGAATCTGAGTTTATCCAGTTTAAACCCATTACTTCGTGTCCTACCCAGTTCTCTTACCAACAAAACCTTGTGACTGTCTCCCTTATTAAAGCCCTTCATCCATTTATAAACCTCGATCATGTCTCCACGCACCCTTCGCCTTTCTAGAGAATGCAAGTTTAACTGTTTGAGTCTTTCCTCGTATGGCAAGTTTCTCAACCCCTGAATCATCTTAGTCATCCTCCTCTGCACAGATCTAACATTTTGATATCCATTCTATAGTAAGGTGACCAGAACTGAACCGCATAGTCAAGATGAGGTCTAACTAATGCTAAATATAGTTTGAGGACAGGAGGAGGAAGAAGATAAAGAGGAGGAGGAGGAGGAGGAGGAGGCATATCGTCAGTTCCCGGTAGGCATATACCCTTTAGGTCGCCAGATATGTTCACTATCTATCACATTCATCCATTCCCTACAGTTGTCAATTCTTCCATCTACCAACTATCTACATCTCATACCACTCTCTTGGTTTCATCAGATTTCATGCACATTGCTTTTCCAGCTGACTTTCATGATTGCCATATCACCCGATTCCAGATGTACCTTTGCCCTGCTTACCAGTACGTCTTTTTGCCTACCAGCAATTATCCTTGTGAGATGGGTCTAGTTAGAAACTCCCCAATTGAATCTCTGTGTGTTTTCACCCCAGTCGAGGATACCACCATCTTCAACCTTAGAGTGAAACCCTGGCGGTACTTCTATTTCCATCATTCCAATGCTCTTACAGTCACTTGCCCTGGATCCCGACCTAGCAACACCGCTGTCCACGGCTCCTTTGTCATCTTGGAGGCCTGCAGTCTCACATCCCACAACCTGACAACTAAACAATCTAACCATCTATTGCTCAACCGAACCTTTCATACCTACAACCTCAAACCCTTCAACTTGCCGGCACCAACAACTCCCCTACAACTCAAACCCTTACACCCACTAGGAGACACCTTACCCAAACTCATTGCACCAAACATCACCCTACAACCCATTTCATCTCTTACCATATGGCCAGACCTTCGCCCCGACACTGTATACCCCATCCTCGCGTCACTGACTACAGTACTCACGCTCACTGTGATCCTAGCTACCCTACTCATTTGTGTCTTCCACCGCCGCTACGCCTTCCTGCGTCGAGCCATCCTCCAGCGCACCTTACAGCCAGCAACGGCATAGACCATGTTCCCATTGTCCTATAATATCTTTTTCTCCTTGAGCATAAATATCTTCATATGCCATTTATCCCTAACCCGAGGACAGGATAATTTCTTTACAATAACTAAATAACATGCAAGTCCTCTGTGATATGTATCTATTTGCCATTTCTATATACACCTATATATCCATATACCACCATTTTTTTTTTTGTTTCCATATTTTAACTTAACTAAACCATGTATGTCTAACCATACCATTTAATACATGATCATGATAGTATTTTCTATTATATATTATCTCTCATATTATATTTAGTTAATAGCTCATTCTCCCGGGAGTTTAGATATTAGGAATTTTTTTTTGTGCACTTGTCTTTATTTGTTTATACACCATTACTCTAGGTAATGTAACCGTGTGACAATTGTTTAGCTTACATTTAACTGCTATTTGTCCCTTATGGGCTTATAATCCTGTAACCCATTCATTATTTTTTTTTCCCATTCCCTTATACTGTGTACTTCCTTTCTCGTCTTCATACTTTCTATACCTCATTTGGCCCGGCCATCCTTGTACATAGAGTTTTACTTTCATCGTGGCGTGGGCGCCACGCTAGCCTGACCGAGCATTGTAAAAATGTAAATATTAATCCTAAATATCTATCCGTTTCCACTTCTTCTCCCTCTATCTGTATAAATCCTCTTAGACTAGGCAACCTCATGAACGAACAATGACGCACATAGCTTGTGCGGCTGCCGAGAGCCAGTCATCATTTCGTCTCGATAGAGTTCACATCACACGCTCCGTGTAAACCACAAAACCAGTAAAAGGACAATTTAAGCAAAGACTTTAACTCCAAACCTGCTAAACTTATAAGCGGCGAGCCCATCCCTCCTCCTCCTCCTCCTCCTCTCTCTGCTTGCTCTCCTTGATAACTCGGCCCAAGATGACATTAACACCGCCGTCCGTTACATTCATTGGCTGGTAATTTCTGATGTTAGTGCGCCGTGTGATGTTACGCTAATTCTTCCAAGAACAACGGCGCTGAATGGACGAAGGGAGGAAGGAAGGAAGGAAGGAACACGAGAAAGAGACAGAAAGAGACGAGATAGATAGATAGATAGATAGATAGATGGAACAATGGCGCTGAATGGACAAAGGAAGGAAGGAATACGAGAAAGAGACAGAAAGAGACGAGATAGTTAATTAGAAAGATAGATAGATAGATAGATAGATGGCTCAATGGCGCTGACTAGATGAAGGAAGGAAGGAAATAGCGAGACAGAAAGAGAGAAGAGAATATATAAAGAAAGAGAGAGGTAAAGGAAGGAAACTAATAAAGCAAGTTTATATATTTAGAACAATGGTGAATGGACAAAGGAAGGAAGGAAGGAAGGAAGGAATTGGAGGAGAGAGACAGAAAGGGAGAAGAGAGATAGGTACAGTTAGACAAAGAGAGATAAGAAAATGCAACAGAGAGAGAGAGAGAGAGAGAGAGAGAGAGAGAGAGAGAGAGAGAGAGAGAGAGAGAGAGAGAGAGAGAGAGAGAGAGAGAGAATAGAGAAAGAAATATGTTACGAGGCTGAATTTACCTCTTTAGCGGATAGACGAATTAAGGAAGGAAGGAAGGTAGGAAGGAAGGAACACAAAATATGAGAAGGAGAGACAAAAATTACCCTAGATTTACTACTTCAGCGAATAGACGAAGAAAGGAAGGAGGTAACAGGAGAGATGGATAGATTGATAGATAGATAGATAAATAGATAGACAGTAAGAGGAAAAAAGAGAAGAAAGAAAGATGGAGGAAAAAAAATTAGGTCAGATTCAACACACTCACAGAGAGAGAGAGAGAGAGAGAATTTTTTTTCTTCTCAACATAAAATAAATGCGTGCGAGACTTTTCTTGCTCGTATTTCTTTCCTTATTTTATGTCACTCTTACGAAACATTTCAAGAATACGTGTGTGTGTGTGTGTGTGTGTGTGTGTGTGTGTGTGTGCTAGGTTACATAAAGTTGCAAGGTGAATGGGCGAGGAGGAAGTGGTGTATCGAGGTTTAGTAGAGGAGGAGGAGGAGAAAAGAATGGATTTTTTTTTTTTTTTTTTTTTTTTTTTTTAAGTCGGTGCCTGTTGCGCCGGTAGGCATCTTCCTGGTGGGGCGTGATGGTCGGCCCAAGGCTTCTTCCAGGTGGGGCCTGATGGTCGGCCCAGCCCGTTCTGGCGCAGGCGAGTGTTTATAGTGGCGCCATCTTGCAGTGAGAGACAAAAGGCATGCAGTTTAATAGAAGAAAGAGAGGAGGAGGGAGACATGTAAGAAGAGGAGGAGGAGGAGGAGGAGGAGGAGGAGGTGGAAAGAAGGCAAAAGAGGGGAAAAAATACGGTAGTTTAGTAGATTTAGAGGAGGTGGGAAATGAGCAGGAGGAGGAGGAGGAGGAGGAGGAGGAGGAAAATGAGCACGGGAAGCCATCTCAGAAAGCAGAAAGGGAGGAGCAGAAAGAGAGACGGAGAAGAGGAGAAGGAGGAGGAGAAGGAGGAGGAGGAGGAGGAGGAGGAGGAGGAGGAGGAGTTTGTTAAGCTTGTAGTGGGTCCCGCTAGCCAGGCATGCTGCCAACACACACACACACACACACACACACACACACACACACACACTTTACTAAATGAAAAATCTTGAGTGTCAAAACTTTACCAAATTTTTGGAAGAATGTTATAATAAAACACATATTGGTAAAGAACTCTCTCTCTCTCTCTCTCTCTCTCTCTCTCTCTCTCTCTCTCTCTCTCTCTCTCTCTCTCTCTCTCTCTCTCTCTCTCTCTCTCTCTCTTTTCTTTTTTTCATTCTTTTTCTGTTTTTTTCGCCCTCCTTTTCCTTGCTCTACTTTTTTCCCCCTTTTCTCTTCCTCTCGCTTTCATTCTTTCATTCTTTCTTTCCTTCTTTCTTTTTCTTTCCTTTTTTCTTTCATTTTCTGTCTTTTACTTTTTTACTTTTAATTTTTCTTTCATTCATTCCTTCTTTACTTTTTTTCCTTCTTTCCTTCTCTTTTTCTCTCCTTCATCTTTCTTTACTTTCTTTTTTCCTTTCAATAATTCATACATTGATTCCTTCGTTCATTCATTCATACATCAATTATTTCTTTCTCCCTTTTTGTCTATATGTCTATCTATCTCTCTTTCTTGGCCTCTTTTTTCTTTATTTCTCTTCCTTTCTTTTTTATCAGCTTGTTTTTTTTTCTTTGTCTTTCTCTTCCTCATTTTCTTTTTCTCTTCTTTTTTCCCACGTTCTCTCTCTCTCTCTCTCTCTCTCTCTCTCTCTCTCTCTCTCTCTCTTTCTCTATCTATCTATCTATCTATCTATCTATCTATCTATCTATCTATCTATTTAAATAATAATAAATACCTCTCAGTATTTTCTTCAATCTTCCTATTCATATCACTGACCTCCCAACACCTTACGAATGCCCTGTTTCCCTTCGGTCAAGTATTCGCCTCCCTTCACTTCCCTTCCCTTCCTTATCATTAGTGGGTCTCCGGCGTCGTGAGGGAAGGCTGGCATGGTCGTGGCTTTGCGGGCTTTTGTTCTCCTTGTTATGGGCGGTTTGTGAAGGCTTGGGGCGAGGTGTGGGAATGATGTGTTTGTGTGTGTTGGTTGCTCTATATTTTTGCTTGATTTGTTGCTCCTAATCAGTTTTCAGGGATGGTTAGAGTTTTAAACAGTGCCTTATTTGTTAGTTTTTCTTCGTATAGTTCCTCATGTATTTGTTATTGTTTGTATAGGTTGTGGGAGGGTTTGAAGATTGAAGTGTTTATGTGTTGCCTGCTCGATAATTTTACTTTTCTCTCTTGCTTTTAATCTGTGTTCATGGATGGTTAGAGTTTTGAACAGTGCCTTTTTTGTTAGTTTTTCTGTATTTAGTTTTTCATGTATTTATTAATATTTGTATAGGTTGTGGGAGGGTTAGAAGAATGACGTGTTTGTGTGTTGCTTAATATATATTTTTACTTTTTCTCTCGCTTTTTAGTATTTCTTTTAATGGATGGGTTAGTTGTTCAGATAGTAAGTTCCTTGTTGTTAGTATTTCTTTGTTGAGCCTTCCTTGTGTTGGTCGTTTAGTGAAGATTTCGAGCTGCTTATAAGATCGATGTGTATGTGTGTTTGTTGGTCTATATTTTTTGCACCTTTAAGCCGTTTATTGCTAATGGTTAGTTGTTTAGATAGGGAGTGTCTTGTTGTTAGTATTTCTTTGTTGAGTCTTCCTTGTGTTGGTCTTTTAGCGAAGGTGGTTGTGATGGAATAATGAGGTCGATGTGTGTGGTGGTCAGTAGTTTAGTTTTTTTTTTATTAATTTTTCATACGTGTCATTTATTGGTTGCATATTTCACGAGCTCCACGTATTTTTAAGACTCCTACGTTCTTATGTTTTTATGTTCTTATGTTCTTATGTCTCCCTTTGTACAAGCCTCGGCGGTGTGTCTATTGATTTTCAGCAGGGCTCCCTTTCTATGTTCATTTTTCAGTAAGTTCTTTTTAACGGATAGATGTTTTAACTCGTGCATTTTCAGTTGTCAGTTCAGCCTTGTGTAATTTACCTTGATATGTCGATTGTTTTGAAGGTCATGCTAACGACTGACATGGATCCATTTTTTTCCTTTATTCTTTTTTAACCTGTCCGCTGCGATTGGCACGGATTTCACCTTCACTGGTAGACTGGTAACATAATATTATGCTCCCAAGTCTTTCTCTGCCCATGTGGTGGATAGTGGAGTGTTCCCAGGTGGTATTGGTATGCTGGATTTCCCCTTTCAAGGTGCAGGACTTTACGTTTTTCTCCATTGAATTGTAGCAGCCACTTTTGGGGGGTTACTAAGTTTTCGTTCATGGTTAGATATTTTAACTCATTCATTTTCGGCTGTCAGTTTTCCTTCCTACAGTTTGCCTCGTTTAGTCTATTGTATTAAACATTAACGATGGGCATTTCTCTTTCTTTAGGATCTCTTTCTATTTTCGTTTTTGATAATCTCAGTTTTACGATTATATATTTTAACTCGTGCATATTCATTTTGCTATCTTCCTTTGTACAGTTTGCGTCGGTCGGGTGTTAAGTCAAGGCTTTAATCAGACTACACGAACGATTGACTTGCCTTCTTTTCCTCATCTCTTTTCCTTGTTGTTTTTAATTAGATTTCACTGATCGTTCGTAGTGTTTTGCGTCTCCGGCTATTCATTCTGTTCGGTTATCAGACGCCAGCCAGGCACGTTTTTCAGTTTATGTTGAATCTTTGCTCTAATTCTTTCCCTTTGTGTGTGTGTTGAATTTTTATTCGTCGGCTGATATTCCAATGTGTTTTTCAGGCAGTTTATGTTGAATGTTTGCTCTCGTACTTTTCTCTTTTTTGTGTGTGTTGAATTTCCATCGCCGGCTGATTTTCCAATATGTTTTTAGTGTCCAGTTT
Source organism: Eriocheir sinensis (assembly GCF_024679095.1). NCBI lineage: Eukaryota > Metazoa > Arthropoda > Malacostraca > Decapoda > Varunidae > Eriocheir > Eriocheir sinensis. Next base: position 14,989,342 of record NC_066552.1, read on the forward strand.
CCCTCGCCAATGCCAGTCATGTTCTCAATACAGCGGAGGTAAAAAAAGAGAAGAATTACTTTACATTATATTATTCGAAAAGCAAATTATAAACGTGCGTTACGTGTATGCACTATTGTGTTTAAGCTTTCCTGATCTTACTGAACGGGACATTAGCGACGAAATGTTTGAGAATATTTTTACATATATGTATATTTTTTATTAGATGTTATTGTTATTTTTTTTACGGTTCTGCCTGTGGCGCAGGTAGGCTTTCTTAGGGGGGCCTGGTGGTCGGCCCCAGTCCGTTTTGGCGCAGGCAAGTGTTTATATTGGTGCCATCTTGCTTGGCTCATGCTGCCCCCAGCCCGCGCCCGCACGCTAACCACTCAGCCACCGCGTCGTAGGAGTATCATTAGGCTCATAAAACTAGCCATGGAAATACTAACATAACCTCTACCAAAGTCTTATCAAATTTCGGTGTGAGAGCCCCGAAACCTTTAAGAATATGGGCCACATGTATTAGGTAGCCGTATAATATTAAATCAAAACTATCACTACCCTTGGAGATACCCACAACGTATACGAAAGCCTTATCCAGTGTGAGTGTTTAAACCCCAGAATGGTTGAGAATACGGGCCTCTCGTGTATTAGGCAGCCGCCCAGTGTTAAACAAGAAGAGTAACGTGGCGGAAACAGCCGGAAAAGGAGGAGGAAGGAGGCGTGAAGGAGCGCAAGTTAAAGTCCCTCGCTGATACTGTCACTAAAACGAGCCAGCAGGGACGGTATTCTCAGACGCTGCCGCCTCTCACATCAACTCTTTCCAAAGGCCAAAAAGGAGCTCAGTCGGCTCCTCATGAGTGTTTCTTTAGGTTCAGGGTACAGAAGTAGGGTCAAATTATCACCAGGGTCATGAAACTACCCGTGAAAACGCCTCAAACCCCTACGAAAGCCTTGTCAAATTATGTGCTTTTTTTTTTTTACGTTGTTGCCTATTGCGCCGGTAGGCATCTTCCCGGTGGGGCCTGATGGTCGGCCCAAGGCTTCTTCCCCGGGGGGCCTGATGGTCGGCCCAGCCCGTTCTGGCGCAGGCGAGTGTTTATAGTGGCGCCATCTTGCATTGGCTCATGCTGCCCCCGGAACTCGTTCTTGATTCGCTTGGACGGCTTCCTAGAGTCCGGGTTGATGGGTGGTCTTCAGGACAGCATGTGGTAGTTTTAAGCCACTCGGCGGTGACTGAAAATCCGAGTGGTAGCGTGAGGATTCGAACCTGTGTCGTCCATCACGCGGCGAATGTGGGTCCAGTACGCTATCACTTCGGCCACCGCAAATGGTGAAGAATACCCCCGAAGGAAAAATGGAAGGAAGAATATGAGGGGAAGGAAAGAGAGAGAGAGAGAGAGAGAGAGAGAGAGAGAGAGAGAGAGAGAGAGAGAGAGAGAGAGAGAGAGAGAGAGAGAGAGAGAGAGAGAGAGAGAGAGAGAGAGAGAGAGAGCGTCAGTATTCATTTCCGGGCGTGAATAGCGACGTAATGTAAAGATGCTGCGCTAAAGAGATTCAGTAATGAGGAGATGCGATGACCGGGCTGTTAAGGGGATGCTTCTTTCTCTTTGCTTTCTCTAACCGTTCCCTTCTTTCACTTAACGTTTCTTTAATTCGTACAACGTTCCTTCTCTTTATTCAACGTTCATTCCCTTCGACCAACGTTCCTCTTTTCATTCACTAACTCAGATGTCGTTTCAACCAAAGTTTTTTCCCTTCATCCAACGTTCTTTCCCTTCAACCAACGTTCTTTCCCTTCTCCCAACGTTTTTTCCCTTCAACCAACGTTTTTTTCCCATCACCCAATGTTCTTTCCCTTCACCCAACACTTTTTCCTTTCACCCAACGTTCTTTACCTTTACCCAACGTTCTTTCCCTTCACCCAACGTTTTTTTCCCTTCACCCAACGTTCTTTCCCTTCACCCAACGTTTTTTCCCTTCACTCAACGTTCTTTCCCTTCACCCAACGTTTTTTCCCTTCACCCAACGTTTCTTTCTCTTCACCCAATGTTTCTTTCCCTTCACCCAACGTTTCTTTCCCTTCACCCAACGTTTCTTTCCCTTCACCCAACGTTTCTTTCCCTTCACCCAACGTTCTTTCCCTTCAACCAACCTTTCTTTCCCTAACCCCCACGTTTCTTTCCCTTCACCCAACGTTTCTTTCTCTTCACCCAATGTTTCTTTCCTTCACCCAACGTTTCTTTCCTTCACCCAACGTTCTTTCCTTTGCCCAACGTTTCTTTCCTTCACCCAACGTTTCTTTCCTTCACCCAACGTTTCTTTCCTTCACCCAACGTTTATTTCCTTCACCCAACGTTACTTACCTTCACCCAACGTTCTTTCCTTTGCCCAACGTTTCTTTCCCTTCATCCAACGTTTCTTTCCTTCACCCAACGTTCTTTCCCTTCACCCAACGTTCTTCCTTTGCCCAACGTTCTTTTACTTCAACCAACGTTCTTTCCCTTCACCCAACGTTCTTTCCCTTTGCCCAACGTTTCTTTCCCTTCACCCAACGTTCTTTCACTTCACCCAGCTTTCTTTGCCTTCACCGAACGTTCTTTCCCTTCACCCAACGTTCTTTCCCTTCACCCAACGTTCTTTTCCTTCACCCAACGTTCTTTCCCTTCACCCAACGTTCTTTCTCCTCACCCAACGTTCTTTCCCTTCACCCAACGGTCTTGCCCTTCACCCAACGTTTTTTCCCGTCACCCAACCTTTTCTCCCTTTACCCAACCTTCTTTCTCTTCACCCAACGTTCTTTCTCTTCACCCAACGTTGTTTCCCTTCACCCAACGTTCTTTTACTTCAACCAACGTTTTTTTCCCTTCACCCAACGTTCTTTCCCTTCACTCAACGTTGTTTAATTTCACCCAACGTTCTTTTCCTTCACACAACGTTCTTTCCCTTCACCCAACGTTTTTTCTCCACCCAACGTTCTTTCCCTTCACCCAACGTTCTTTTCCTTCACCCAACGTTCTTTTCCTTCACCCAACGTTCTTTTCCTTCACCCAACGTTCTTTTCCTTCACCCAACGTTCTTTTCCTTCACCCAACGTTCTTTCCCTTCACCCAACGTTATCTCCTTTCACCCAACGTTTCTTTCCCTTCACCCAACGTTCTTTCCCTTCACCCAACGTTCTTTCCCTTCATCCAACGTTTTTTTCCCTTCACCCAACGTTTTTTTCTCTTCACCCAACGTTCTTTCCCTTCACCCAACGTTCTAGTTTTCCCTGTCACCCTTCCCTCCCCCATCCTTCATCCAGCGTTCTCTCCCTTCACCCACCTAACTGTTCCTTAACTCACTCAACTATTCCCTTCCCTTCACCCGACGTTCCCTTCCTTCACTTACCCAGCTGTTCCTTCCCTTCATTCACCCAATCACGGTTCCCCTCTTCCCTTCCCCCAGCTTCCCCCATCACTTATGCCTCCATCTTGTCACCCAACGTTCTCTCTTCAGCCACCATTCTCCCTTCCACCCACCATACCCACGTCACCGAACTGCCCCCGTCAAGTACTATTTCCCTTCGTCACCCAGAGTTCTCCTTCAGTAACTCAGGATTCACCTTTCACCCAACAATCCTTGAGTCACCCAGTGTCCCTCATTGCGTAGCCCAACATCCCCCAAACTCAGGTCACCCAGCATTCCTTCCTTTACCCAAACCACCATCCGTCAGTGACCCAGTCAGTAGTTTCATATCTACATGGCCATATTCTTCGTGTTCGCCCATGTCACCCAGCGCTGCCTTTGTCCCCCAGCCTTCCTCCGTCACCCAGCGTTCCCTTATCAACATGTTCCCTTTTCCTCTCCCCCACGTTCTCAGGTTACAAATGTCCACTCATGTCAGCCAGCGTTCCCTTATCAACATGTCCCTTTCCTCTCCCCCACGGTCTCAGGTTACAAATGTCCACTCATGTCAGCCAGCGTTCCCTTATCAACATGTCCCTTTCTTTCCTTTCCCCCACGTTATAATGTTACAAATGTCCACTCATGTCAGCCAGCGTTCCCTTAACAACATGTCCCTTTCTTTCCTTTCCCCCACGTTATCATGTTACAAATGTCCACTCATGTTAGCCAGCGTTCCCTTAACAACATGTCCCTTTCTTTCCTTTCCCCCACGTTATCATGTTACAAATGTCCACTCATGTTAGCCAGCGTTCCCTTAACAACATGTCCCTTTCTTTCCCCTCCCCCACGTTCTCAGGTTACAAATGTCCACTCATGTCAGCCAGCGTTCCCTTATCAACTTGTCCCTTTCCTCGCCCCCACGTTCTCAGGTTACAAATGTCCACTCATGTCAGCCAGCGTTCCCTTATCAACATGTCCCTTTCTTTCCTCTCCCCCACGTTCTCACGTTACAAATGTCCACTCATGTCAGCCAGCGTTCCCTTAACAACATGTCCCTTTTCCTCTCTCCCACGGTCTCAGGTTACAAATGTCCACTCATGTCAGCCAGCGTTCCCTTATCAATATGTCCCTTTCTTTCCTTTCCCCCACGGTCTCAGGTTACAAATGTCCACTCATATCAGCAAGCGTTCCCTTATCAACATGTCCCTTTCTTTCCTTTCCCCCACGGTCTCAGGTTACAAATGTCCACTCATATCAGCCAGCGTTCCCTTATCAACATGTCCCTTTCTTTCCTTTCCCCCACGGTCTCAGGTTACAAATGTCCACTCATGTCACCCAGCGTTCCCATATCAACATGTCCCTTTCTTTCCTTTCCCCCACGGTCTCAGGTTACAAATGTCCACTCATGTCAGCCAGCGTTCCCGCGTCCCTTCCCCCGCGTCCCTCGGCTTATCACTGTTTCCCCGCTAACATGTTCCGCTGTCAGCTAATATTCCTCCGTCTGTTGGCCCGGCGGCACACTCTTCCCCTCCTCCTCCTCCTCCGCCTCGTCCTCCTCCTGGCACCAATTTGTAGGCCACTGTCGTCCTGTCACACATTTCGCCAAATCTCAAATGCTTCTGGCTCTCACAACATCTATTTCCAAAGGTCACAAAGGAGGTTAGTCGCGTTCTCATGAGAGTTTTATTCATGCTCATTATGCAGGAGCCTTGTCACACTACCACTGGGCATATAGAACTACAACTTATGGAAATACTAACACAACCTCTAGGAAAGCCTTATCAAATGTAGATGTATGTATTTTTTTCGTTCCACCTTTTCCTACACTTTTCTATGGCCATGAGCTGCTTCCCTTCAGGTAAAAAAAATAGAAAAAAAATACGGCTAGGGTAGGCTTTCCAATGTCTTATATAATGGGCCTTTTTCTCAATTAAATGTCCCTTACTTTGTTATTCTTTGCCCTTTTCTATTCTTTTTTGTAAGAGTTGTGCTTAGCGTTTTACTTTTTTGTTGTTTGTTTCTTTGTGTTTTTTTCCCTTGAGCTGGGGTGGTATTCTCAGACGCTTCCACCTCTCATGTCATCTAAAGGCCAAAATAGAGGTTCATCGGGTTTTCATGGGTGTTTTTCACGTTCATGGTACAGAAGAGGTTTCAAATTACCACCAGGGTCATAACAGTGCCTCTAGGAATGTCCAATACTCCTACGAAAACCCTGTCAAATGTGAGTGTGTAAGCAGCGAAGCGTATGAAAATAATTATGATTCCTGCTTCCTTTGCTGTAAAAAAATTCCGCACCTCTGCACCGTCCATCACTGGTCCACACTCTGCCAGCGTCCCGTAAATCACTCCTTATTTTGCCCGGCACAGTGGTCGGTCTCTGGTCTGTCCTGGTGATTAAGGCTCCTGATCCTCCATTCCTGCCTGATTTGTTTCGACGTGTGTGTGCGGCGTGCGAAGAAGCCTTGTGTGTGTGTGTGTGTGTGTGTGTGTGGCTGGGTGGGTAGGTATGAAGACAGAGGGAGAGGAAGAGGAGAAATTAAGGGACGGAGGGAAGAGGAGAGAAAAAGAGGGAGGGAAGGAGGAGGAGACGGGGAGAGGGAAGATAAGAGAGAGGAAAAGAAAGAGGTAAAGAGAAGGCTAGAGAGAAGGGGGGAGAGAGAAAGAAGGGGAGAGAGAGAGAGAGAGAGAGAGAGAGAGAGAGAGAGAGAGAGAGAGAGAGAGAGAGAGAGAGAGAGAGAGAGAGAGAGAGAGAGAGAGAGAGAGAGAGAGAGAGAGAGAGAGAGAGAGAGAGAGAGAGAGAGAGAGAGAGAGAGAGAGAGATTGCCTGGCGTTCATTAGGCTCCTCATCCATCTTTTTTTCTTCTTCTTTCTCCTTCTCTTTTTCTCTTCACATCCTTTTATTGTTCTTGTTTTGTTTTTTGTTCATCATTTCCTTTATCTTTATCTTTTCCTCTTTTTTTTTTTTCTTCCTTCTTCTCTTTCTCCTCCATATCTTCCGGCCTCCTCTCCTCTCCTCCAAGTCCAACCCGAAAAAGTTCTTCACGTATATAAGAACCAAAAAGAAGACAAAAAGCAATATCGGTCCCCTAAAAGATGAAAGTGACGTACTAACACAGGACAGTAGACAAATGGTCGAAATCCTAAACAGGAACTTCGCGTCTGTGTTCACGGTCGAGAATACCCAGTCCGTACCCGAGAGCCCTTCCCCACCGATGGGAATCACTCCCCTAGAAATTGGTACAATCGACGAACGGGATGTGAAAAAGTACCTAGACAAACTCGAGACAAACAAGTCTACCGGACCCGACGACTTGTCACCCAGGCTGCTCAAGGAACTCAAGCAGCAAATCCTCAAGCCACTCACCGCCATCTACAATCTGTCACTACAACAAAACAAAGTCCCGAAAGACTGGAAACAAGCGAACGTAACACCGATCTACAAATAGGTAGACAAAAGTGGCCCTAAACTACAGACCAATCAGCTTGACCTCAGTGGCCGGAAAAATCCTCGAGAAGATCATCAGAGACAAACTCGTTAGGTTCCTTGAAGACAACAACATCATTTCCGATGCTCAGCACGGTTTCAGGAACAAGCGCTCATGCTTAACCAATTTATTGGACTTCTTCCAAGGTATCTATGAAAACTGGGATAATCATATCCCCAGTGATGTTATATATCTAGACTTTCAGAAAGCCTTTGACAAAGTGCCACATGAAAGACTCCTCAAGAAACTTAAGTCGGCGGGATTAGGCGACGATCTGACAGCGTGGATCAAAGACTGGCTCACTGAAAGAAAACAACGAGTTGTACTCAACGGACAGGCCTGAGTGGCTCCCGGTCACAAGTGGAGTGCCACAGGGGTCAGTGCTGGGACCCATACTTTTCATCATATATATCAACGACCTAGAACTAGGATTAAATCCAATCTTTCAAAATTTGCCGACGACACAAAGGTGGGTGGGAAGGCCCTCACGACGGCAGACTGCGAAATTATCCAGAGAGACCTGGACCAGATCACTCGGTGGTCAGAAAAATGGCAGATGTCCTTCAACACTACCAAATGTAAAGTAATGCATATCGGATCCAGAAACAGCAACCACATATACCACATGGGTGGCGAACCACTACATGTTGTGCAAGAGGAAAGAGACATCGGGGTCACCATCAGCAGTGACTTGAAACAAACAAAACACTGCAAGTCCGCCTGTAAGAAAGCCAATACAATGCTTGGGTTCATATCGAGGAACTTCGAATACAAGACGCCGGGAGTTATGTTATCCTTGTATAATTCGCTGGTAAGGCCCCACCTGGAATACGCCGTGCAATTCTGGTCTCCTAATTACAGGAAAGACATTGAATTACTTGAGAGAGTACAGCGCCGCGCCACGAAGATGATACCATCACTGAGGACGAAACCCTATGAAGAACGACTCGAGCGACTCAACCTCTTCACGTTGGAAAAGAGACGACTGCGGGGAGACATGATACAAGTCTTTAAGTACCTGAACAAGCTCAGCAACGTTGATCACTCCAAACTCTTCACGCTACAAACTAACCTGAGAACAAGAAACAACGGAAAAACAATTCAAGCAAAGCGATGCAATACCGACATCGGCAGGAGTTACTTCTCGAATAGAGTTGTTCGCCACTGGAACAGCCTTCCTGCAGAGGTGGTTAGCGCAGAGACCATCAACTCCTTCAAGAAACGCATTGATCGCCACTTTGCTGCAACAGGAGTGAACTGAACGTTCCCAAGAGTAGGTACACAAGTGCTTTAATCCTTCCCTGCAAGCCACTTCTGTGGCAAACGGATTGATTAAATCACTGAACGCAGGCAGCCTAGTAATGAGCCAACAGGCTTTCTGCTGCCTGCTAGTCCATGTTTCCATGTTTCCATGTTTCCTCTTATAATTTTGTCTTCTTCTTCCACCTCTTTCCTCTATTGTTCCTCTTCCTTTTCCTTGTCCTCTTCTTCTCTTTCCTCTTCTTCCTCCTCTTCCTCTTCCTCTTATACGTAATTTCATCTTCTAACTCTCTCTTTCACATCCCTCTTCTTCTTCTTCTTCTTCTTCTTCTTCCACCTCTTTCTTCTACTGATCTCTTTCTTCTTACTCTGATCTTCCTCCTCCTCCTCCCTTCGTCACCGTCCCGCCATCCTTCTTCACGCCGTTTTTATCATCATTATAAATTCCGTCACAATCCTCCGTGCCGCGTTCGGGGGTGACTGCTGCCATTATGTTCACTTTTTGGCGCTCCGTCTCCGCCTCATCCGCCTCGTTATATTACGCTGAAGGACGCTCTGCCGCCCTCACGTGTTGGGCCACCGCCACCACCACCACTAACAACATCACCACTACCATAACCATAACTACCACCACCAGCATCAGTACCACCAGTGTCACCACCATCACTATCACCACCCCCTCCACTGTCACTACCATTACCAACATCACTACCACCTCCACGATTAACACCACCACCACGACCACCAGTATTACCATCACCAGCACCACCAGCATTACCAACAACGCCGTCACCATCACCACCAGCATCACCACCACCGGTATATCGCTACCACCACTGTTACCACCACCTCCACTAACACTACTTTAACCAACACCACTAACATCACCACCATAACCACTACCACGACCACCACCACCACCACCACCACCACCAGGATCACCACTAACACCATCACCATCACCACCAGCATCACCTCCAGCATAACCACCACCACCACCAGCAATAACAACAACATCAACACTAACCACAGTATTACCACATCACTTCCACATCCACACCCTCTCACCTTCCACTCTTACCACATCATTCCCTTAGTTAATCGTCTTTTCCTCCTCCCCTCACCTCTCTTTACCTCCTTTCTTTTCCTTGCTGTGTTCCACTATCGTCTCATCGTTCCCTTCATATCATTCTTTCTCATCGTGTCATCAATATTACATCACTACCTCCATCACCACCGCAGCTTCCTCCTCCTCCTCCTCCTCCTCCTTCCCCCCCTTCCATAGACGCCTTCCTCAGCGACCATATATCTGGTGTCGAGTGAAGGAGAAATTGCCACGACAGCCTAAATTGGTAATACTTTTTTGGCCTCGTGTTGTTTTCCTGATGGGCTTCTTATATTTATTTTTTTGCTCTTTGTTTGTTTTCTTTACCGTATGTAATAAGAATAAGGTGTAAGATAAAGGCTGTATAGTTGGGAGGATACGTTATATATGCGCGTGGCGGCGGTGCTCATCTCCGTCCCGTTGACCCTTTGAGGAAGTGGGAGAGAGGGAAGAGAATAAAGGAGGGAGGGAAAAAGAGAAGGAGAGAGGGAAGGAGAGCGAAGGAGGGAGAGAGGAGGGAGGGAGTGGGAAAGAGATGAAGGAGGGAAGGGGAGAGAAGAAAGGAAGGGGAGAGAAGGAAGGAGGGGGAGAGAAGGAAGGAGGGAGGGGGAGAGAAGGAAGGAGGGAGGGGGAGGGAAGGAAGGAAGGAGGGAGGGGGAGAGAAGGAAGGAGGGAGGGGGAGAGAAGGAAGGAGGGAGGAAGGAAGGAAGGAGGAGGGGAGAAGGAAGGAGGAGGGGAGAGAAGGAAGGAGGGAGAGAAGGAAGGACAGAGGGGTGGTGGTAGTGGTGGGGAGAACCCTTAACTTAGGTCACTGTGATATCCGGGTTACCACAGTTTACCTTCCCCAAGGTTTCCCCAGGTACCCATTTATCCACCAGCCCAAAAGGAAGGATGAACAGTTGGGTGGGCTGCACGCCGACTGCCCAGGCCGGGATTCGAACTCGGACCCACAGATTCGTAGTTAGGGACGGCAACCACTGCACCACTGCTCTGCCAAAAAAAAAAAAAAAAATAGCGTATGACAAAGAGCGGATGTATAGCATGATGATGTGACTGGCTGATGGTGATGAAGCTAATGCAGTAATTATCGATGACTCGGGCGACGGATAACCAGAGAAAAAAGGGGGATGAAAATATATTATGACGAAAGAGGAAAAAAGCGACCAAAACACCACAAAAGAAACGCGATGACCAAAAAATATATAATGGAAAACAGGACAAAAAACAAACAAACATGTGAAAACGCACACCAAAAAAACATGACAGAGAACACGAGAAAACAAAAACAAAACAAAAACAAAAAAGCGACCAAAGCATCACAAAAGAAACGCGATGACAAAAAAATATATATAATGAAAAAACAGGACAAAAAAAAACGTGCTCCCACAAAACAAACAAACAACAAAAAAAAGACAAAAAACGAGCAAAAAGAAAACAGAACAATGATACAAAAAATGAGGAGAATGAAAATAGACCATGACAAAAGAGGAAAAAAAGAACGACCACAACATCACACCAAAGAAACGCGATGACAAAATAAAAAAAAATGAAAAACAGGACAAAAAATATACTCCAACAAAAATACAAAAAAGACAAACACACGAAAAAAACAATGACAAAAAAAACGTGCTCCCTCAAAAAACTACAAAAAAAAAACCACGACCCAAAAAAAATGACAAAATTAGAATTATGAAAAAAAAAAAATAATAATACCACTCCATGTTTTGTATCGATGAAAATATATAAATAGCAACCCAGCACCAGGGAAACAGTGCACGGGCGCTTTTCATGTCCTGTAAGTAAATTTAGGGAGATAAAGGCGCCGGGTGTGTAATAGAGTTGTAGAGATAATAGAGTTGGAAATGGAATAGAGACAGCGAGATAAAAGGTGTGTGAGAGAGAGAGAGAGAGAGAGAGAGAGAGAGAGAGAGAGAGAGAGAGAGAGAGAGAGAGAGAGAGAGAGAGAATGCGAGTCAGGCAATAATGGAAGGGTGGAATAAGAGGAATAATAGGAAGAGAAGGAGGGAAAGGAGGAGGAGGAGGAAAAGCAATGAATTTATCCTCCCAATTTTCCCTCTGTGTTGGAGAAGAGGGTGGTGGTGGTGGTGGTGGTGATGCGGGAAGGTAAGTGGTGATGGTGGTGGTGATGGTGATTGTAGTGGTGGTGGTGATGATTGTAGTGTTGGTGATGGTGATGGTTTTGGTGATGAAGTGATGTTATTTGCGCCAATTATACGAAGTGGAGTAGTAGTAGTAGTAGTGGTGGTGGTGGTGGTGGTGGTGGCGTTGACCCTATTAATGGTACTGGGTGAACGGACTGTATTGGGGTGATGGAGGTGAAGGTAATAATGGTGGTGGTGGTGGTGGTGGGGTAAATTCGAGGCTGTCAAAAAGGTGCTGGAAGTATATAAGTAATGTGGCGTTGCGGCGTTGGTATGTATGCTGTGTTATGTTGTGTTATGTTATGTTATGCTATGTGATGTTAGGTTAGGTTATCTTACGTTATGTTAGATTATGTTAGGTTCGGTTATCACATGTTATGCTGTGTTATTTTATGTTATGCTGTGTTATGTTATGTTATGTGGTTGAATGTCGCGCACGTTAACGGTTCTCTACTGACAGGGTTATAGATTTCCCTCCTATTCTGTGTTTTTTAGTATGTATTTGGCAACACTGCTTGTAACTATAACAACAGCAACAATAACAACATCAAGGTATCCTTCCGTGGTAATTTCCCCCCCATACAAAAGGAACATAAAGATTAAAATGCATCAACTATTTTTCCAGCGGTAATCTTTTTTTTTTCGTAGTTCTCCCCACACAACAAAAAATAAATAAGAAGATTGAAAGGCATTAACTATTTTACCAACAGCAATATTTGTTTGTTTTGGGCAACTTTCGTCGCAAAACAGAAACAAAAAGACTAGAATGTTTTGGCTGTTTTGATGAAGGTGGTGGTTTGTGATGGTGACGACAATGGTGATGGTGATAGTGTCCGATATGTAAGCACAACACAACACAACACAACACAGCACAACACAACAACACAGGACAGGACAGGACGACGAGGATGCAACAGGAAAGCACTGGTCATCATCATCGTCCCTCAGCGGCCCTTCCTGTTTTAATGATGGTGGTGGTGGTTTGTGGTGATGATGGTGATGGTGATAGTGTCCGATATGTAGGTACAACACAACAACACAGGACAGGAGGAGAAGGAGGAGGACGACGAGGATGCAGCAGGAAAGCACTGGTCATCATCATCGTCCCTCAGCGGCCCTTCCTGTAGCGGCGTCAGGTAGTCCGCTGGTCACGTTGCCGGCAGGGTTGAGGTGCGGGCCGCCGTTCCCACGAGTGCCGTCCGTCGCCCGCCACTACACACTTTCTATTTGTCTCATTTGTTTTATCTTTCTGGTCCTAATTCTTCCTTTTGTTCCTCCTCCTCCTTAGCAAAAGTTCAGCATTGTTGATCACTCCAAACTCTTCACGCTACAAACTAACCAGAGGACAAGAAACAATGGAAAAACAATTCAAGAAAAGCAATACCGACATCAGCAGGAGTTATTTCTCGAATAGAGTTGTTCGCCACTGGAACAACCTTCCTGTAGAAGTAGTTAGCGCAGAGACAATCGACTCCTTCAAGAAACACATTGATCGGCACTTTGCTGCAACGGGAGTGAAATGACTCTTCAGAATTTTCCACCATCTGGCTAAGACTTCATTGTCATTCTATTACTAAATACATCTGTGCTGTTTATCTCTCACCTAACTCTACTAACTATGTAAATTTTTTTGACTATTTGAACTCTAAAGTGGAGCACATCTTGACTCACTCTCCCTTCGCTGAAATTTCCATCTTGGGAGGTTTCAATGTTCAACACCAGCTTTGGCTTTCATCCTCTTTCACTGACCAGCCTGGTGAACAAACCTACAACTTTGCTCTCCTCAACGACCTAGAGCAGTTAGTTCAGCACCCTACTCGTATTCCCGACCGTCTTGGAGACAGGGCCAACATTCTAGACCTCTTCCTTACCTCTAATCCTTCTGCTTACTCTGTCAAACTGTTCTCTCCGTTGGGCTCCTCCGATCATAACCTTATTTCTGTATCCTGTCCTATCGCTCCTTTACATCCTCTGGACCCACCAAGGAGGCGATGCTTCTGGCATTTTGCTTCAGCTCGGTGGGACGACCTGAGGATGTACTTTTCCGATTTCCCGTAGAATGATTACTGCTTCCAGGATAGAGACCCCTCTGTGTGTGCTCTGCGCATCACAGAGGTGATTGTCTCTGGAATGGAGGCATACATTCCACGTACTTTCTCTACTCCTCATGCTAAAAAGTCTTGGTTTAATCATGCTTGTTTTCGTGCTATTAAAGATAGAGAGGCAGCTCACAAAAGGTTCTAGAACCTTCGAACTCCCACTAACTTTGATCTATACATTTCTGCCCGGAATCGTGCCAAATCTATTCTCCGACTTACCAAAACTTCTTTTATCAATAGAAAATGTCAACATCTTGCTTCTTCTAATTCTTCCCGTGACTTCTGGCATCTAGCCAAAAATATCTCCTCCAATTTCACTTCTTCCTCTTTCCCTCCTCTCCTTAACCCTAACGGCAGCACTGCCGTCTCATCCGTCTCTAAGGCTGAACTCTCCGCTCAAGCTTTCTGTAAGAACTCCACCCTGGACGATTCTGGGTATATTCCTCTTACTCATCCCCCCTCTGACTCCTTTATGCATGTTATTAAAATTCTTCCAAATGATGTTTTCTATGCCCTCTCTGGCCTCAACTCTCAGAAGGCTTATGGACCTGATGGAGTGCCTCCTGTTGTCCTTAAAAACTGTGCTTCTGTGCTGACACCCTGCCTGGTCAAACTCTTTCGTCTCTGCCTATCAACATCTACCTTTCCTTCCTGCTGGAAGTATGCCTTTGTACAGCCTGTGCCTAAGAAGGGTGACCGTTCCAGTCCCTCAAACTACCGCCCTATAGCTTTACTTTCCTGTCTATCTAAAGCTTTTGAATCAATCCTTAACCGGAAGATTCAAAAGCACCTTTCCACTTCTAACCTTCTATCTGATCGCCAGTATGGGTTCCGCAAGGGGCGTTCTACTGGTGATCTCCTTGCCTTCCAACTGACTCTTGGTCATCCTCTCTTAGCCGTTTCGGTGAAACCTTTGCTATTGCGCTGGACATATCAAAAGCTTTTGATAGGGTCTGGCACAAATCTTTGCTTTCCAAACTACCCTCCTACGGTTTCTATCCTTCTCTCTGTACCTTTATCTCCAGTTTTATTTCTGACCGTTCTATTTCTGCTGTGGTGGACGGTCACTGTTCTTCCCCTAAACCTATTAACAGTGGTGTCCCACAGGGTTCTGTCCTATCTCTCACTCTTTCTGTTGTTCATTGATGATTTTCTTTCCAAAACGAACTGTCCTATCCATTCTTACGCCGATGACTCCACTCTGCATTACTCAACTTCTTTTAATAGAAGATCCACTCCACAGGAACTTAACGATTCAAGGCTGGAGGCAGCAGAACGCTTAGCCTCAGACCTTACTATTATTTCCGATTGGGGCAAGAGGAACCTGGTGTCCTTCAACGCCTCAAAAACACAGTTTCTCCACCTATCCACTTGACACAATCTTCCAGACAACTATCCCCTATTCTTCGACAACACTCAGCTATCAGCTTCTTCAACACTAAACATTCTCGGTCTATCCTTAACTCAAAATCTCAACTGGAAACTTCATATCTCATCTCTTACTAAATCAGCTTCCTCTAGGCTGGGCGTTCTGTACCGTCTCCGCCAGTTCTTCTCCCCCGCACAGTTGCTATCCATTTACAGGAGCCTTGTCCGCCCTCGTATGGAGTATGCATCTCATGTGTGGGGGGGGTCCACTCACACAGCTCTCCTTGACAGAGTGGAGTCAAAGGCTCTTCGTCTCATCAACTCTCCTCCTCATACTGATAGTCTTCTACCTCTCAAATTCCGCCGCCATGTTGCCTCTCTTTCTATCTTCTGTCGATATTTTCTTGCTGACTGCCCTTCTGAACTTGCTAACTGCATGCCTCCCCCCCTCCCGCGGCCCCGCTGCACACGTCTTTCTACTCATGCTCATCCCTATACTGTCCAAACCCCTTATGCAAGAGTCAACCAGCATCTTCACTCTTTCATCCCTCACGCTGGTAAACTCTGGAATAATCTTCCTTCATCTGTATTTCCTCCTGCCTACGACTTGAACTCTTTCAAGAGGAGGGTATCAGGACACCTCTCCTCCCGAAATTGACCTCTCTTTTGGACACTCCTTTGATCTCTATTCAGGAGCAGTGAGTAGCGGGCTTTTTTATATTTTTCTTTACGCCCTTGAACTGTGTCCTTCGCTGTAAAAAAAAGAAAAAAAGTACATAAGTGCTTTAATCCTTCCCGCAAACTTCTCCCGTGGCTGACGGATTGATTAAATCACTGAAAGCAGGCAGCCTTGTAATGAGCCAACAGGCTTTCTGCTGCCTGCCCGTCCATGTTTCCTCCTCCTCCTCCTCCTCCTCCTCCTCTTATGATTTTGTCTTTTTCCATCTTCTTCCCTCTGATCTTCCTTCTCCTCTTCTTTCCTTTCCTGTTCTTCCTCCTGTACTTTTATTTTCTTCTTATCTCCTTTATTTCACAGATCCTCCTCCTCCTCCTCCTCCTCCTCCTCCTCGCCCTCCTACTCCCTTTTCCGTATGTTCCAGGCACACTGCAGCACGATTACAACCTGAAGTCATGTTATTTTCCCTCACAGCTTAGATTACAAGTAGCGTAAGTTAACAACAGAGTAAAGAAAAAACTTAATTTACGCAACATACATCTGATGAGTGAGGTGTGGGAACAGTAAGGTTAACAGGATACTGGAGCGTACACCCGTACCGAAGGTAAACGAGGATCGAGCCTCTACCTGTAACCCCTGAAACTACACCTCACCCCATCGTGAGGAGTCCAATTAAATACTAGCTTTTATAATGTTTTAAGAATCAACTACATACAATGTTTACTGACCCTTTTTCGTATGTGTCATAGACCGACAGGTCTTCTGGTGTCTGTTCTTCCTATGTATTCCTCCTCCTCCTCCTCCTCCTATCCTCCATCTCTTCCTTCTCTTCTACCTTCTCTGTCTCCCTTCTTCTTCCACCACCTTCATCCCTCTTCCACTGATATTCCTCCTCCTTCTCCCACTCTACTTCCTCTTCCTCCTCCTTCTCCGTCGCCCACCTGCCCCACCCCCCTCATCGCCTCCGCCGCCGTCATAAACATTGCCTCGGTCTGTCCGGCTTCCATATGAATGAGCCGCACTAAACTAATCGGATATACGAGTGGAATTATCGCCGTTTAATGATTGTGTGGATTGAATTTATATGGAAATGAGACGCGGTCGGCTCCGTTTATTATATTTTTGTATTTTATGCATTTTTTTGGTCTAC